>NW_027548559.1:0-868 GCF_008692635.1 Crocuta crocuta
AAATCTTGTTCAGCACTCAAATCCAACCACATGAAATATTGCTGACAAGGGATTTGAGCTAGTTCAAGTAGTTCAGTGACAGCATATATCACAAGGGGTAAGTCTATATATTACCATTTGTCAGAGCCATCAAGCTATCAAAATAGTCTCATTCTTAGCTATGGTAGTTTACATACATTATTCAGTGTATCAAGGTGCAATTTTTACATGTTTTCTGAGGGTCTTAGACCATGCATATTCTCCAAAATGTGCAGCCTTCAAACTGAAAGTAATCTCAATATATGCTGCCAAAATCATGTGAAATACTATCCCATTTTGCCAGCTGTAACAAAACTGTGAGGAAGCTCAAACTTGTCTTCCATCTTCTCATTCCTTATCAATTCATACCAATTTACATACATACCTTTAAAATATATCTTAAATTGTATCATCGTTCACCACATCCACAGTTGTCACTGTAATCAAAATCACTAGGAGAATTAGAATTTATTTTGAACCTAATGAAATGAATCACAGCATATGAAAATTTGTGGGATATAGTTAGGTCAGTGTTTATAAGAAAAATTAAAGTAGTAAGTTCTTATATTAAAAAAGAAGGACTGGATGGTATTGGCATAAAAACAGACACATAAATCAATGAAACAGAATAGAGTCCAGAAATAAACTCACACATATATGGTCAATTAGCTCACTACAAAAGAGGCAAGATTAGACAATGGAGAAAGGACACTCTCTTCAATAAATGGTGTTGGAAAAACTGGACAGCTACATTTAAAAGAGTAAAACTGGATCACTATCTTGCACCATACACAAAAATGAACTCAAAATGGATTAAGAACTCAAATGTAAGGTCTGAAACCATAAATCT
>NW_027548560.1:0-868 GCF_008692635.1 Crocuta crocuta
TCTAAGGGATCAAAAGAGTTTTACAGAAAGCTTTATGATCCTGGAATGAACGAGTGCCTCATAATACTGACCATTTCTTTATTCCCAAAGGGTCTTGCAGCTCTGACACAGCTGCTCACCCAGAGAGGACATTTCCCAAACATAAAAGCTCTCCATCCTCATTTCTCCAAAAGTACGTCCTTTGAGAACCAAGTTTGTGCTCCCTCTGTGTCCCTAGGCCACCTTCGCAGACCAAGTGGACCAATCTGTCCTCCTCACTTGCCTATAAACGGCCCACCGGTGACGTCCTGCTGTCGGCATGATGACACAGCTAGGCTGGTACGCACGGTAACACACAGTTTCAATGACATCAACATGGTTTTGTTATTAATGCGTGACTTTGACGATGGTAGTATTTTGAAAGGCAAGAAGGATTGTAAGCATTGGATTTACACTGTGTACACATACAACATCCCGGCCCAGTTCGGGAAATGTTACCAATCTAAAACTCATCATCCTGGATAAAAGGTCATTTATTACAGATTTTGAATAAACATGTTTTTGAAATCCCAATGTCATAATTCCATAGTGTCAGGTGCCCTATTATATCCACTTTACATATAGCCTGTGTTGATTACTTCTCTCTGCTGCATCCCTAACGTGCACCACCCCGTTTCTCCATACTTTTCACTCTGATATAATGGAAAGAATTCAGCATTTGGGCATAGGAGTGTAAGGTTTGAATTCTAGTTCAATAACTTATTAGCTACATCTCAAGGCTTTTCTGGAGTTCCAAACTCTTTTTTCTTAATTTTTTTAAAATTGATTTCTGAGAGAGAGAGATAGAAACAGAGTGAGCAGGGGAGAGTCAGAGAGAGAGGGAGACACA
>NW_027548561.1:0-868 GCF_008692635.1 Crocuta crocuta
ATGTGGCCGTGTCCACCCACGTCCAGGGTGGGGGTAACGTGGCCAACAACGTCGTCTGTCCGGGAGCCAGGTCCGTGAGGCTCCTCTGAGTCCTCAGCGCTTCGGTGATTTTAGATAAAGCTGGTTTATAAGGTGCGTGTGGTGCTGTCCTATGTCCCCGCTCGCCTCTCTGCCTTCCTTATCTGTGACACTCGCCTCGGAAGCGCACACACCCCGGTGCTGGGCAGCAGGCCCGGGCAGTGCGGGCACGGCTGGCAGGGAGAGACCCGCAGGGAGGCCGCTGTGATGGGCGGGGGACGGGCTGGGGGAAGTTGGCAGAGACGTCGGGACACTGCACGGTCCCCACACGAGGTGGGGGGTGCAGGCCGAGGAGCAGGACCAGGTCAGGAGGAAGGCACAGGGGCCTGGAGTGGGGGGACCTTCCGTCCATTGCTGTTATTTATAACAATAGTGACGCTGGCCACGTGCGTGTGCTCAGGGGACCAGGTGTGCACGTGCACACACACCGGCAGCCTGCACCGGGGCCCTGTGCACGATGGCAGACGAGTCTGCCGCCTTGGCTGAGTCTGTCCAGGGGCTGGCCCAGCCTCGCCTGTGACGTCAGGGCACAGAGAGGCCTGGTCTGGGCCTGGGCGGGGGCTCCCCTTGCTGGCTGTAGGAGAGTGGACATTGGGAGAGGGTCAGGGTGGACCCGGCCCTCAAGAGCCTCGAGCGGGGGCTGGATCTCCTTCCGCACCTGCTCAGGGGATCAGGGGAGGCGAGGGGGGCAGGGCCAGGAGGCGGCCCTGGTGACTGCAGGACAGACGTGCCCGAGCGGCTTGAGCCGGGGCCGGGGGTGCCCGGAGGGCAGGGGGCAATGCTGTGGAGG
>NW_027548562.1:0-868 GCF_008692635.1 Crocuta crocuta
GTACCAGGCATCATGATAAATGCTTTATAAACAGAATTTCACTTAATTCTTCCAAATATCTTATGAAGCAGATATTCCTATGATCATTTTGGAGCTGAGGAAAATGAGGTATACAGTTTTGAAGCCACAGGACCAGCTTGAATATCAGGCGTTGGCAGTGCCAGGGTTAAAACTCAGGTCGGTCCAATTCTGAGCTCTGTGAATGTCTAATGGATGATACATTCTTCACGCATCGTGAGAAGAAGCCAGGACACTTAGGAGAAACCAACACTGGGGACAGCTGGAAGCCAGTTGTGCCCTTCCAAAGCCTAAGCTCTGACAGACATGTCACGGAGCCCCTGGATTTTGTACGTGTGCTGATTCTCACGGACTTTTAAGGAAGGGAAACCCAGGAGCCATGTCCCAATCTAAGAATAAACTAATGTTCGCCAAATCTACTCACTGAATCTGAGAAAAGCAAGCTAATAAGCAACCTGTCGAAAGTCCTGAAAGATGTCCTTTTTGAAGCCTGGGAAGGGAGAAGGAAGTGTACCTGCAGGTGTGAAGAGGGCTGAGAAGTCATGTTGAAACCTGGGGCAAGAGTTGAGAACCAGAAGAACGGAGGAAACAAAGCCATCTCTGTGGTTGCTTTGCTTCCGAGCATTTGCTCAGCCTTTGCTTTGGTCTGTCTACTGTTTCATGAAAACAGAGTTGCTTCTGTGTTTTTCAGACACCATGTCACGTATACCCTAAATCCTCTCTAGGAGATACATCTATGGATCCCAGTCCTCCTCTTCCACTTGGTAGTTGTGCGACCTGTGCCAAGTAATTGTGAGTCTGTGTCATCATGGGTACAAGTCGCTTCTCTCTAAACCTTGGCTTCCTCTTC
>NW_027548563.1:0-861 GCF_008692635.1 Crocuta crocuta
CCTGCAGTGACAAAGCGGGGAGCTCTTGTCGCTGGTATGGAGGCAGCGAACACGTGCTTCTAATCGGAATGCCGGTTCTGTCCAAAAGCCTCTTTAAGGAGCTGGTTTGTGGGGAAAGAAAAGTGGAATTTGCACAGAATTTGCAAATACTTATGCTCCTTCAGCTCTGAGAGGTTTCTTCCTTAATAACAGAAACTTGTTGCTGCTGTAGGAGTGGCTCACGCTGAACTGAGGCTCTATTTAGAATCATTCCAGATAAACAGCACTGTGACCCCGCTAAGTGCCTGTGTTCGGAGCTTCTCAACTGGCTCTGCTTTTGAAAGACTGCTTCCCAGGCTGGGCGGGTGCAGATGGCCATGGGAGCGTCACCTGCCACTGCACGGGTCCTTGGCCTCTGCTGACCTGGGGACCGCCCAGAGGCAGGCAGTGAGATGGCCTTCCTGCCTACAGCTGCAAGCGCTCTGGGCCCAGGGCCTTCCCACTCAGCCTGACCTGGCCGGGCTCTCCTCCCAGAACGCGGTCTGGGCATAAAGTGGCATTTTCTGAGGACATCTGGGTCGGTGGCTGGTTATTCCACTTGTGTGGTTCCAGGATCCCCCGTCTGGTCACTGGTGTTCATTTGCTAGCGTTGCTCTAACCAAGCGCCACAGACCCTGTGGCTTCAACCACAGATATTTACTGGCCCAGAGTTCTGGAGAAATCTGAGATCAAGCTGTCAGCAGAGGGGTTCTTTCTGAGGGCTGTGATAAAGAACATGGTCCATGCTGCTCCCCCGTGTGTCTCTATGTCGGATTCCATCCCACCTTTCCCTAAGGTTTATTTATTCACCGAGAGAGAGAGAGAGAGAGAGAGAGAGAGAGA
>NW_027548564.1:0-868 GCF_008692635.1 Crocuta crocuta
AGGGAATCTGCTTTGTCAACTATGGAATTTCAGGAGGGAGGAGGGCTGGCTCCTTGGCTTTCTAAGGGCATTTTGGCCTCCTCTTCCTGACTGTGCAGTCAGGAGCCATTGGTATGGTTGCGGAAATGGAACCCTGTCTCTCTGCACTGGGAGCCCTGGGTGCCTGGAATTTAGAATATCCTGACCCTGCTCCCTTCTTAGATAAACACAGCCCTGGTTGGGAAAAGCCAGGACGCTCTCAGCATGGTCTCATTTCTGTGTCCGATCACTAGCTGGCTCTCAGCGTGGGCTCACTTCTGTGTCCACTCACTCTGCAGCTCTCAGCCTGAGCTCTCTTCCATGGCCGATTACCAGATGGCTGTCCCTCACCTCAGTTTCTGAACAAGCGGCAGTCAGCTCTCCAGCTGTAATCTCGATCAAAGTGCCAATCATCAGGCGGAGTACCAAGCCAGTCACCAGGCAGCACTTAGCATGTAGTTGCTCACTTGGTCAATCAACAGGTGGCTCTCAGTGCGCTGTTACTCCTGTAGCCAATCAACAGGCGACTCTTAGTATGGTGTTGCTCACGTGTCCAATCACCAGGAGCCTCTCAATTTGGTCTCAGTCACCTGTCCAATCACCAGGCGGCCCTCAGGCAGCCCTCCACTCATTCCCCAGGGGCCATCTTGGATCCTGCAGTGGAAGGACAGCATGGTTGAGCATCCTAAGCGTCCTCTCTCAGAGTCAAGTCTGGCTTCCTGTCCCGTGTGGCCAAGCCTTCCTGTCCCAGGTGAGAAACTGGAGGTAGTGACAGTGACCTGAAGCTCACAGCCCGTGGGAGATGTGGTGTGAACAGGGTTGGGCCTGTCCTGCACATCTGGTGTTTCCT
>NW_027548565.1:0-868 GCF_008692635.1 Crocuta crocuta
AGAGACTTTCCTGCCTGAGCTGGGGACAGGGGCCAGCCCGTTGATCCTGCTGTCCCGCCGCCCTGGGAATGGGGAGACGGAAGCCCCCTCGGCCTCCATGCTGCTCCTGGGCCATAGGTCGTCGCCAGCCAGAGCACATCTCCATCCCTGTTTCCACACGCTCCCCGTGGCATCTCCCCCAGACCTCCGCAGGGAAAGGGCTCTGACAATTACCTGTGCTGTGTAATTTGGTGGTGCTGCTGTCACCAGTACTGCCGATGGTCATGCTAATGGCACGTTAGACGTTCACCCGCCCAAAGGAAGGAGTGGTCAGTCCGTGGCCTCTGACACTCCGTGCTCTTCCATCTTTAGGACTATGGCCCCATAACATGTAGACATGCCATCAGGGGGCAAGATGCAGAGTAGGGTCCGCCCAGGACATCACGGCCCTCTCTCAAGCCAGGGTGCTCTCCCGGGCCATGGGCACGGGGCCTCGAGTGGTTAAACAAAGGGCCCAGCGTGGCATGCAGCGCTTGGTGGTGTGAGCTCCATTCCGCCTGGTGCCGGGTCTCTGGGATTCACCCGGGAAGAACATTCTCTCCTTCTGTCTCTATAGGGGAAGTCGTACGTCAGGGTCTGGCCTGAAATGCCCGTGTCTGAAGCCCAGCATCAGCGGATCAGGACGGCCGTGGCCCTCGGCTCTGCGGTCCCGTGGCTGCCTCCCTATCCAGCCAGAGCCGCGAGCCCCCGGAGCACCGCCCCCGCCCTGGCTTCCTGACCGCTGAGTTTTGCTTCTACCTGCTCACCGGATCAGAATGGCATCACCGTGATGTGGGCTGTTGTGATCATTTTAAAACGGTCCCAGGGGCGCCTGGGTGGCTTAGTCGGT
>NW_027548566.1:0-868 GCF_008692635.1 Crocuta crocuta
TCTCTCTCTCTCTCTCTCAAAAATAAACATTAAAATATTTTTAAAAAACAAAAATGAAAACATTTCTCTTAAAAGAATGTTATATAGCCATACTGTAGCCTAACGTGAAAAATATTTGGCAGTGTTCTCTTTAATTTTACACATACAGATGCCAAAAAGTTCCCCTTCACATCCTACTTGCTTGTGGTTTTATTATCCTCATTGATCAATTTAGGTGGCTGATTACCAAACTGCACTTCAGTCTGGAAAACGTAGACTCATTTTTAATGTTAAGGGGAGGAGGAAACATATACACGAAACAAAAAAAGTGTTTGAGGCATGAGTGGTTAGCAACCACAGTTCACGACTTTTCTCAGTCTACATCGGCTTACGATTAATATTCTCTGACAAAAAAAAGGCAACGGGGACTGTATTTTCATACAGTGATGTGGCAATTTATGAAGCAGGCTGACGTTCCTTCAACCAATCACGTCTTTCCCTACCAAAATGCCAGACACTTTTGGGGCTGGCAGTCAGCAAACACATTTTCAAGAGGTGAGGAAATTGCCTACTTTTCTCATTAAAACAGTAGGGTGAAATTGCCAAGCCACGTAACTAGGAAGTTGGGTGAAGAAAGGTGTCATGCTATGCAACTTTAATACACGGAAGAGTCAAGATCAAGTCCTGGCCTGGGAGACCAGGATACAGCCGAAACTGGCCATGGCTTGACATCTAGGGGAAAGCAGAGAGCACCTTAGTTTTAACGAAGTGTTCTGAAAGTCTCCTAAATTGCCCGAAACTCCATTTTTTCTGCCTCAGCAGATTAAGTGTTGTGTCAGTTCCTATCGGAAAGTAGGGTCTCTGCTTCCAAGAAGTCAGGTTATTTCAA
>NW_027548567.1:0-868 GCF_008692635.1 Crocuta crocuta
TTGAAGTCTGTTGCGACGACTCCATGGTAAAAGTCCATTGGAAAGATTTACTTGATGTGAAAATAAGGAGTCACATCCTAGTTTTTTTAAAGGATCTCACCATGGCTGCTCTGTTAAGAACAGACTGTAGAGGGTAAAGGTAGAAGCAGGGCGACCAGTCAGGTGGCTTAGCTCAGAAAAGCAGCAGGAGAAGTGGTTAGATTCTGGATATATTTTGAAGTTTGAGAGTCATTCTTTCCTAGACGATTAGATACAGGATAATAGAGAAATCGGCTTGTCAAAGAGGACAACTGATCTACAAAGGATGAAATTGCTAGCAATCATTTTGAGGCAAAACCCTAAATCAACACATTGGTACAGATGTAACAGGCATCCTGTTCTAATTTACTAGGTCTCATCAACTCTCAAACTGTCTTTAAATCCACCTCTCTTTCTCTGCTCCCACAGAAGTAATCTAATTAGGGAAGGGCACTCTACTGAAGATAGATGATGTTTCCTCTGAGAAACTGTGGCTATGACTGCAAAGACAGATACCCTGCCCCAGGCTAGTCAAGCAACAATGGAAAGTTTCCATGTGTCATTCACCGGCGGTATGACTTTGGGCAAGTCATTTCTTCTCTCTCTGCCTCATTCTCTTGTCTTAAAGTAAAGATAATATTATCCATAGGGTTACTTTGAATACTAAAAGAATGAATAGATATCAAGCAGAGCAGCATCTGACACAGAGTAAACAATATATAAGGAATGCAATTACTACTAACACTGTCATTAAGTCTTTTTGTTATTTTTCAGTCTCAGAATAATTTTATGAGAATAATATCTAGGGGTGCCTGGGTGGTTCAGTCGGCTAAGTGTCCGACTTCAGCTC
>NW_027548568.1:0-868 GCF_008692635.1 Crocuta crocuta
GAAATCATGACCTGAGCCGAAGTCGGACGCTTCACCGACTGAGCCTCTCAGGCATCCCCCAGACTTTCCTGTGTTCGTAAGCTGCCTCCATTTGCCTTTGCTTTGAGCTTTTATTACCTATCAGCCGTACATTTTGAGTCCCTTTGTGCTACTGAAGGCAGAGGCCACCATTCCGATATCTGAATTTACTGCTTGCACAGTGAGGGAGCCAGTCTGCAGAGCACGGTCCCTGTTAAGTAGAGCAGATGGTTACGAGTTGGGGTCCAGGAATAGGTCTCTCCGAAGTAGGGGCATTCGGGGTTGTGTGTCCTTTAGTTTCAGAAGGGTGGGCAGTGGGGGCGGGGCTGCCGCCTGGCAGATTCTCAGAAGCGTGACGCTGTCCTTGATCCACGAGGAAGGGTTGAAACCGGTTCTGGCACCTACGTGTCCCTCGGGATTGTCGATAGAGGACAAGGAAGCATCAGGTTGGGTGTTTTAACTTGGAGAATGAGAGCGTGTCCCGACAGACGCCGCCAGGGGTCACAGACACCCTCGTGGTGTTCCCCAGTGCACCTGGGGCTGGGCCACCCACTGTCCCTGAGAGAGGCAGGCGTCGGGTGCTCTGACGGAGGGGACCTGGCTCCGGACCCGCCGGCCACCCTCCTGAGAAGCGCTCACGGCCGCAAAACACCCCAGTTTCTGAAAAATTTGACTTTGCCTGTAAATTTTTGTGTATTGTATGATGTCACCTCAGGTCACGATTTTCTCACATTAAAATGGGCGTTGAGTGGTTTTAAGTAAAATTATGTGTTTAAGAAACGAATCGTTCTAGTTAAGGTGAATAAATGTCAAAGCCGTAAAATAGAAACTGTGGCATCAAGCCAGATGC
>NW_027548569.1:0-867 GCF_008692635.1 Crocuta crocuta
TTCAGATTTTGTGTCTCCCTCTCTCTCTGACCCTCCCCTGCCCACACTGTCACTCTCTCTCTCTCAAAAATGAATAAAAACATTAAAAATTAAAAAAAAACCCAGCCCAGAGCATTTTCTGAGCTCTGTTTAACCTCTCATTGTTCAGTGTGTGCGATACATGATATTTTAATGAAGAGCAAAGACTTCAGTAGGCTTTATGATGTTGCTGTTGTTTTGCTTTGTTTTTAAAGGATACTGAGATGGGAACTAGAACACTGGATTCTCCATTTCTTGGGGCGGGGGGCTGGGGTAGGCTGTCCAGCTTCCAGGGTCTTCTGTGTCGGGAAGCGATGGGGGTAGGGAAGCCGTGGGACAGGAGAACGAGGGGGCCACGGAACTAGGCTCAGAGAGGCTTAGAATTTGGAGCATATTTTCTTGGTCACGTAAGCGCCCGGCCTTTCTGGGTGTTGAAGTGAATTTCACGTAGGGATGAACCGCTTTACCTTTGGGGGAAATTATCCTTGGATGCTAGATTGACTATTTCAGTAGCAAAGGCAGTTCAACTGCAAAATTCAATTTTCTGAAAACAAAGGAGTCATCATCACGTTCTTTACAGTTCTCATATGCAGAAACCTCTCACAGAGTAGTTTTCAGGACGTCTGTTTATAAAATCAAACTACCTCTAAAATAACCATTACCTCTGGTCATAATAAATTCGCGGTGGGTAAAGGTGGGGGCCAGCTTTAGGGTGGCTTGGGAGCTTCTTCTCTTTTTATATGAGCACCTGTTCCCGGGGCAAGAGCCTTCCTCATGTTTCTGGCAAAGCCCAGTGTGGTGCTTGCTGAGGGCACAAGTCCACAACAGGGTTCAAAGCCGCAGCTTCAC
>NW_027548570.1:0-869 GCF_008692635.1 Crocuta crocuta
GCTTGAGGTGCAAAACCACCTAAGCTCTTCGAGTCCAGAGTGTTTCCTGGCGGAAAGGAGCCCTTTCCTGCCCAGTGCTTTGCCTCGCAGACCACATCATCACTTAGAGCTTTGTGACAACTTGAGATTGATTCCAGCAAGGTCAAAGTCATCTTGATAGGT
The DNA here is from genome assembly GCF_008692635.1 of Crocuta crocuta. Lineage (NCBI taxonomy): Eukaryota > Metazoa > Chordata > Mammalia > Carnivora > Hyaenidae > Crocuta > Crocuta crocuta. The sequence goes on from NW_027548570.1 coordinate 163, forward strand.
GAGTGCTGAGACATGGAATGGTCTTGGAGATGGCAATAAAAAGGAGTCCTAATATCTGATCGCTCTCACATGCCAGACCCTGGGATTTTTACGTGTGGCCTTAACTCTATGGGGAGGTGCTACTACTATTACCATATTAGATAGATGTGTGTGTGTGTGTGTGTTGCTCTCCTGAGTTCTGTATTTCTTCCCATTTACATAATCTTTGTAGCTTCTCCAGGTGCCATTACTGTTCCCACTTCACAGATGGGACTCAAGAGGAAATATGCCTGATACCGTATGAACAAAGTAAAGATTACCTTTAAACATCTGTATTTGTCCATGCTAGAAGTGGCTTCCCGTGTTTGGAAATTCTCTCAGATTCCCTTCTAAGTTAACCAGAGTCTAAGAATCCATAAATACGCAAACAGCCAAGCTTTGTAACTCTACAATTCCTATACCATGACTAATTTTTCCTCTAGTAGGGAAGGTGGTCCGTGCTGCCAGGAATGAGAAGGGCACTGTGCTGGCCCTCAGAGAGGGGACAGATTCAGTCATATCTTAGTTTAAAAGTCACATACACACAGGGGAGTGCCTGGTGGCTCCGTCGGTTAAGCATCTGACTCTTGATTTCAACTCAGGTCAGGAACTCGCAGTTGGTGAGTTCGAGTCCCCGCATTGGACTCTGCACTGACAATGCAGAGCCTGCTTGGGATTCTCTTTCTCTC
>NW_027548571.1:0-870 GCF_008692635.1 Crocuta crocuta
AGTATTTCTAATCAGTTCCCCAGCAGCCTGCGCAGAGGGCGCTCAAGTACTTAAAGACAACTACTCCAGGACCCCTTCCGGAAACACTGGCAGGGAGGGGCGGTTGGCGGGCTCCTGAGGAGAGGGGTGTGAGCAGGGGCGGGGCTCTGCTCTAGGCTGAACCTGGGGCTCTAGGGCGCCTGCGCAGGAAGCGTTAAGATGGAAGCCGGTGGAGTTGACGGCTGCGCAGCAATGGTAAGCAAGAAATGCCCGAAGGTGGCGCCGTAGTAGAGGTTATTGCCTTCTCTCTCTCAACATTAAAGAGATTGTGCGCCCATACTACCCGACATTCGTACATCTCTGTACTCCCAGTAATACCTGTCCATCCTCCACTTGTAAACTGTTCTCCCGATACTCGTCGAGGTTATTGCTCACTCCCCGTACTTGAGTATACTTAGGGTTTCCCAGACATTCCAGGGAAGATACATTTACCCAGACGCCCGTTAAAGGGGATCTTTATCCCCCACCAGATACTTACCAAAGTGGGGCACATTTATTCAGTTACCTTATGAAATAGATCCCCAAATTCCTATCTAGGGCACATTCCTATTAACTCATGGAGTTTGTTCATTTTTTCAGCACTATACACACTCACTGAGAAACATACCACATTTGATTTGAAAGTGACACATTTGCTATCATTCTTTCATATGAGACAGGAGACCTATTCCATAAAGAAAAGTCAAACTCTAGCTAGCTACCCAAGGCTTACAACAGGCTTAGAAGTTTGAATTAGTAGGTTTTCAAAGCCAACTTCACACTTTAAAAATATGAATTTCCAGGAGTGCCTGGGTGGCTCAGTCGGTTGGGCGTCCGACTTCTGCTCAGGTC
>NW_027548572.1:0-870 GCF_008692635.1 Crocuta crocuta
AAGGATTATTTCAGAATGTAGGAAGAGCTCTCAAAACTTAATACTGAAAAAGCAAAACCCATGAAAATGGAGAAAGCATTTGAATAGACATACCACAAAAGAAGATATCCTCTTGGTAAATATTTACATGAAAAATATTCCCCAAGTCACTATTCTTCAGGTAAATGCATATTAAACAACGAGATAGTACTACACAGATTAGAATAGTACACTGTTAGAAATGACTAAAATTAAAGGACAAATGTTTAATGCTACCACTACTTTTGAAAATAGTTCAGAGCTTCTGGAAAAGAGTATTGTAAACATAGACCTGTCATGTGATCCAGCCATTCCACACTCATTACCAAAGAGAAATAATAGTCTTTGTCCATATAAAGACTTGTACACAGCTTTTCATAGTAGGTAGGTATGTAATAACCCAAAATGGAATAATTAAGATATCCTTCAAAAGCTTGCTAAAATGATAAATTATTATATGTCGATACAATTAAGTGCTACTCAGCAGTGAGAAATAACAAACATTTGATAAATTCAACATGGAAAAATCTTATAATAATTAGAATTACTGAAAACAGCCACACAAGGGAGAGAATATACTGTGGGATTTCATTTATATAACTTTCTGGAAATGCAGAGTAATTTATAAGGTTAGAAAGCAGATCTGTATTTGCATTGGGGTAGGTAAAGGGGAACAGAAAAGGGCAAGAGGGTGGGATTATAAAGGGGCAAAAGGACTTTTTCGGATGACAGATACATTCATTTACTTAACTGTGGTAATGATTTCACAGGTATATATGCCAAAGAGTAAACTACATACTTTAAATATGTGTAAGTTAATTATATCCCAATTAAGACATCAAAAATCACACA
>NW_027548573.1:0-870 GCF_008692635.1 Crocuta crocuta
ACAAGTGCAGAGAAGGTTCATCAGACCCTCATCCCCAGGTCCCTCCCCTCTTCCACTGCTTCCCACCACCACTCCCTGGCTGGAAGAGGGAGGTGCTTACTACATCCGTCCTCATCGCTGTGGTCGCCACAGTCGTTGTCTCCATCACACTGCCACTGGGCGGGGATGCAGGTACACTCGCCGAGGGCGCTCACGGCACATGTGAAGTGGCTCCGACCACAAGCACACTCAGGGCTGCTGGCTAGCCCTGTGCAGAGGGGAGAGGAACCAGTGAGGGCTCAGCTCCCACCCAACCACAGCCCATTCTAGACAGTAAAGCAGAGGAGCCCCGTCTGGGGCACTGTCACCAAGACAGCCACAGGGATACCACAGGGAGATGCAGACCACACAACCATGTCTTCTCCCTCCTCCAAGACACTAATGGCCAAGAAGATAACCTGTGACCCTGGGTTCATAAGCAGTCCAGGTACTCCCTCTATGACAGGGATTTTTGCCCAGTACCCCCAAGACACAAGAGATAAATGATGCCACTCAGGGAGTTGGTGCCCTTGGGGAAAAGGAGCAGGGGACAGCTCGGGTGATGCTGTGAGACCTCAAGACCCTTCCCTCCAAAGCTAGGTTGAGCTATGGATGCTTTTGCATCTGGCCAGGACCAGGCCCTTGGCTGTTAGCCAGGGAGGGCAAGAAATAATGGAATTAAAATGCTGGAGCCCCTTTTGGAATAGGAAACCCACACAGGGGAGCAGGAAGCAACACAGGCTGTTGTGAGTCTCCAGGTCAGAGCTCACCTATAAGGAGGGTGACCAGAAGAAGTGGGGCTCCAGAGGGAGGGGACCAGTCAGAGCCTTCCTGTCTGTGGGACAGGCTATC
>NW_027548574.1:0-870 GCF_008692635.1 Crocuta crocuta
CTCTCTCAGAAATAAATAAAACGTTTAAAAATAAATAAATAAATACATAAATACGCAAATACATAAATAAATAAAGGAATTAAAAAAATAAATAGAACCAGCACAGTAGCTGGAGGAACCCTTAGGATGTTGAGGCAGACCAAGAGTGAGGACACAATTTCTGTTCTGCCACTGACTTGGCTGAGAAATCCTGGGAAATGGACCTAACCCCTGTGAGCCGAATATTCATGGTCTCACAGGGACTGTGGAGACAGTCATCATGGGGTTTCTGTGAGGAGGTCAAAGAAATCTAATGAGTCTTCCCAACACTGAGCAACTGTTGGCTGCCGCAGGGCAAGTGTTGGTTTACTTCTCATCTTGTTCTTTCCCTACCATAATGCCATTGCAATGTGCTCAGTGGCCTAACGATGATGTAGACAGAATTCCAAGCTGTCACGGGAAGTAGCCATGTGAACACACATGATGTCATAAAGGATACTCATGACCGTTTCTCCGTGGGAGGATCAGTTGGTACTTGGTGGCGGTTGGGGGTAACTCAGGCAGCCTGGGTGAGAGGCACCAGCTGATTTGCCATACTCCTGTTATTGCCTTTGATTCTGGCAGAACGACGGCAAGACAGGGATCGTGCTGAGATGCAAACCTTCAGTAAGTGAATGTGCGTGTGTGCGTGTGTGTGTGTGTGCATGTCGTCCCTCTGGTTTTTTAATCACGTGCCCACTCTCCTGTGAGATTCCCAAAACAAGGCTATGCCTAAGATTGCTCTGGTCTGAATCACCTTGATGAGGGAGGCCTCTGTCCCTGTTTAGGCACCCAACTTAGCCGGTTGGTCTGGGGATTGCTGTCGCTGTTAGCTAGCTCACTTTTACACTT
>NW_027548575.1:0-870 GCF_008692635.1 Crocuta crocuta
AGCAGACTCTAAAAAGGCCAAGAGGAAGAGCAATTTCTTGGTAAAAGCAAAGTGGTGTGTTGGGTCCCAGGAGCTAAGGGGAAGGCAAAACATTCAGCTAGAACTGGCAGTGGAGGCCTGCCTGACCCAGTGTGTCTTCTTGGTCCCAGAATTCCTTGGAGGCTAAAGCCAACCAGGAAGGTAGATTTCAGTCTGTCATGAGCTTTACGGTCTCTGTAACCATCTGAAGGTAATTTAACGGATGCTGAAGATAACATGAAATTTCTGTAATGAGTAATCCGGTTTTGGATTCTCCTCATCTTTAAATAGCTTCATTGTTATACCAAATAATAAATGCGTCTTAAGAGGTATGTTAATCCTTTTGATCTTTCTTCTATGTTGGGTTCTATTTAAAATTCTATGTACCTGAAAAAGAGGATACCACGACCACACAAACAAAAGGAGTTTTGACTCCAAAAAAACCTAGAAAAATAGAGCAGTCTTGGAGAAGTCAGTGACAGGCCTGACTCACAGTATAAAGTGGCTCACAGTCGTCCTCAGGGGATGGCTCTATCAGGAGTGTAGTTCTGTGAGGGTGGAGGCTCACAGGACGGCCTCCCCCACAAAGAGAAACAGGAGGGTAGCCACAGCCATGGTTAGCTGTTCCGTTGTGCAGCATCTAGCACATCCCCGAGGTGTTTGCCGGGGCGCACGTACTGGAGAGCAGCTCACGGTGCCTGGTTAGTGTTCGTCTGTCTGTCCTAGTCTGTGTCCTGAGGCCGGGACAGAACTGCATTGTCCAGTTCAAGAGTCCGTAGTCTCGTGTGGCTACTGCGGACTTGAACGTGGCTGGTCCTGCCTGAGTTGTGCTTATAAAATACACCTCGAATT
>NW_027548576.1:0-870 GCF_008692635.1 Crocuta crocuta
ACTGAGCCACCCAGGTGCCCCCAGGCCAGAGTATCTGGAGTGGAAGAATGTGGAGCCTTGGTGATCTTTATGTATAGTTTACCATTTCTTATAGGGACCCTGAACCCTGGGTGGAGGAGGGGGGAGGGCCACTGGGAACAGCCTCCCCTTATGCATGAGCAATTCAGCTCTGACCCCAAATTGCATCAAAACAGCCACACCCACCCTCCTCAGAAAGCCTCTGAGGGACCATGTGTTGCTTCTTCAACATGCTCCCTTCCCCAAATGACTCATCGGAGTAATTTTTCCAACTACATATGGTTTTCTCCAAATGTGAGAAGTTCTATTCAATAGAATCCATCCTACACCCAGGACTCAAGTTTATTCTTGTATCCATAATAAACTGGTACCCTGGGCTTTTAGCCAGCTTGTCTACCCCTTCTGTCCAGGGCTAGAGGTTGCTAGTGAAGCAGGAAGTCTAGTGCTCAGACAGTGGAGAGGATTCACTGTGGTGAGGATCTGGGCTTCGGTCAGGGAGGGGAGTGACCCCCAGGGGCTGTTTTCAGTCTCACCCAGCACGTCCACTTCCCCTCCCTGGATGCAGCTGAGACACTGGGCCACTGACGCGTCACTGCATACGTCCAGCTGGGCCACGGTGAGGGTCTGCCCCAGAGCCTCTCCAGCAGCTGCCTCCAGCGTCCCCCTCTTTCCCAGGTCTCTCATGGTGGCCACCACTAGGGACAGAGAGCATGGTTGGGGCAAGCACTGGGTTCCCTTTCCCTCTGCATTCATTTGCATATATTTCCATAATCATGCATGGACAGTCACAGAGGGATGGAGACCAAGGTTTACACACCTACATTTACTACACAACCACAGACGCATATTTGT
>NW_027548577.1:0-869 GCF_008692635.1 Crocuta crocuta
TCTGTCTCCCCGCAGTAGACCACAGGCTCCCAGAAGTCAGGGACTGGGATTCATTCGTCTCAGCAGCATGACTTTATTGGCCTTCTAACGTATTTTTCTGACTTGACCTCATCTCTGCACCATCCTCCCCATGGGAGCCAAGGAACCCTTTAAGATGTAAATCAAATCAGTCCTTCCCCTGCTTAAAACCATTCCCTGAGCACTCTTGTCCTCTGAAGAAGTCCAAACTCCTTCGTGAGGCATAGGGGGCCTTTCATTGCCTGGACCTGGCTTAACTCTCCAACCACATCCTCACCCATTCTCTCCCCCCCATAGAGGAAGCTGCACCAGCCAGCGAGCCACAGTAATTCCCTGAATACATCCCACCCTCTCACATGATAAGAATAACTGCTATTTATTGAGCATTTGCTATGCCATTACTTTCTCTTACTCAATCTGCATTCTTTTTTTAAGTTTATTTATTTGTTTTGAGAGAGGATGAATGGGGAGGAGCAGAGAGAAAGAGAGAGGGAGACAGACAGACTCCAAAGCTGGCTCTGGACTGTCAGCTCAGACCCCGATGTGGGACTTGAACACACAAACCAATGAGATCATGACCTGAGCTGAAATCAAGAGTTGATGGATTAACAGACTGAGCCACCCTAGAGCCCTGGATTCTTAATTGACCTTATAGCAACCCCAAGTGATAGTATTATCCCCCTTTACAGATGAGAAACCTGACATCTGGAAAGGAAAGGAAATTAGTTCCTGGCCAGACAGTTAAAGGCAGTTAAAGGGTTAGAAGCAGGCCTTTGACTCCGGGGACTGAGATTTTGCCCACCATGTTCTGTCAAAGATGTGATTCTCAGGTGGAAATAACTTACTTCTAG
>NW_027548578.1:0-871 GCF_008692635.1 Crocuta crocuta
GAAAGTGGTCCAGGTTCATTTTTCTGCATGTCACTGTCCAGTTTACCTAGCACCACTTGCTGAAGAAACTCTCTCTGTTCCATTGGATATTCTTTCCAGTGAAAGAGACACACTAAGAGACACTGGTAGTGCCTGCACACAGAGGGAAGGTCCTATGAGGACGTAGTGAGAAGGCAACCTCAAGGTGATGTGCATGCTGAGGAGAGAAACCTCAGAAGGAACCAAACCTGTCGACATGTTAAGTTTTGACTTCTAGCCTTCAGAACTGTGAGAAAACTAATTTCTATTTTTCAAGCAACCCAGTCTATGGTGTTTTGTTATGGCTGTCCTAGGAGACTAATACAGTGGGCAAACGAGGGAGAAAATGACCAGTGTGGTTTGATAGGAAATGTATCTCATTGTGCTCAGCCAATTTTCAGGAAAAGCTAATAAGGAGGTTACATTCTGCATTTTAGTGCCTGTTTAGGTTTGGGGGCAAGCAATATGCAGAAGTCTATAGAGAGGAGAGAAGTCTAACAAAAATCTGGGCAAGACAAAAATCTAGGCAAGAGAGTATAAGAAATGGGCAACTGTGAACACTTGGTCATAGAGATAGTATGTTCCCTTGATATGATGTGATGACAAGTCTTTCTAGTCTTTCTTCTAAAAGAAAAAAAACAAAAACAAAAACAACTGAGGCTTTTCTACAAATACTTGGCAAGAATTCCTCAAACCTCTCTTAGGGCCATAAAAAACAAGAAAAGTCTCAGAAACTATCATAATCAAGCAATGTGGTACCTGAGATAGGATTCTGGAATTAAAAAAAAAGACAGTAAGTGAAAGCTAATTTTTTTTTTCAATTTAATAGTTTATTTTTTTTATTTTATTTTTT
>NW_027548579.1:0-871 GCF_008692635.1 Crocuta crocuta
ACGGGGGATTCTGGGGCCACGGGGCCCCCCCACCCAGGGCCACGGCTCACCATCTGCCCCACGCACACGCTGGCCGCCTCCATCATGGCCCCGTCGGCGATGGAGCGGGCCGACTCCTTCTCGATGTGCGGGTTTCCGGACAGCAGCTCCTCCACCACCTGCCGGGTGAGCAGACACGGGGTGACCTAGGGCCTCCGCCCGGGGCCGGGGGGCGGGGAGGGGCCAGGAGCCCTGGCCCGTGGGCAGAGGAGCATACTTTACATTTCGATATTCTTCCAGGGTGATGCGGCCGTCGCTGTCTGAGTCATACATGTGGAACAGAACTGGGGGCGGCGGGGAGAGAGGAGGGCTGGGTCAGGCGAGCCGGGAGGGAGCCCGGGGGCCTCCCGCTTCCCCAGCCTTCCTGCTCGGAAATCTACCTCAAAACCAGCAAGAGACATCCACAATGAACCCTAAACAGCAACCACAGGGGTCAAGGGCAAAGGCCATGGGTCCAGACCGCCCACTTCCGGGTGGGTGACCTCGGGCAAGGGACCTAACTCCTGAGCCTCGGCTCTCCCACCTATACAACGAGAGCAACAGCAGTGTCTACCCTCGGCGTCGCAAGGGCTCAGGGAGCTGCCGAGCTGGGGGACGAGGCCCAGGCACACTGTGAGCACAGATGCCACACGCACTCCAGTGAAGACAACTCACATCCCAGGGAGTCATTCCTGCACGATCCAAGAAGGCAGCCACCGTCGGCAGGGTGTGGACCCCACTGCGGTGTTCCAGGCCCCTGGCTGATCTGAGCCCGTCCCCGGTGGGCACCAGGGACATCAGCACCTCCTCTCCTCTGCTTATTCCACTTGGGGACAGTCACTCTGTTCCTTTA
>NW_027548580.1:0-871 GCF_008692635.1 Crocuta crocuta
TTTTGCACATGTTTTTCCAGAAGAGACAAGCCTCTTTGCTGTCCTCCCAGGCCAGGGTCTGAAGATTTTTAGTCCCCTTTTCATTGGACTTAAATAGCTTAATGGAAGAGTTTTAATTCCAATTCTCTACTTTTTTCAAGCCATTGACCTTCTATCTAATCAGGCTTATACTGCAGTACTAAAACCCAGTTCACTACCTAACACAGTTCAGGTAGCAACATCACTACCTGGACTGAAATAGCTCCAGGTCATGAGCTCATTGCTTTAGCCCTCAGCCCCTTCTTTGTGCCTGGCTTTCCAGGATTGCCCTTTTTTTCCTGTGTGCTATGTCATACTTCTTTTCAAGTATTTGGAGGTGTTTGTAGCACAGGCTTTCCTGCTACTTGCCAGGATTATAACTATACATTTAACTTTAATCAATCAGAAAATATTCTATATATATTTTAATCTAATTTTGGTTAACTTTCTACTTGAGAATGTTAATATTGACATCCTATATACTTTATGCTAATAGCACTTAGTATAGTTAACATTGCTGCATCTCATAAGAGTTTCTTGCTAACTAAAGTTAAAGTTTTGGCAAGAAGAACTTCAATATCATTAATTCCTCTGTCACTGATTTGGCCTGGGCTTTTTAATTGCCTTAAAAAGCAAAACAAACAATGGGGCTCCTGAGTAGCTCAGTCAGTTGAACTTGAGTGTTGGACTTCAGCTCAGCTCAGGATCTCAGGGTTCATGAATTTGAGCCTCACATTAGGCTCACTTATGTCAGCACAGACCCTGCTTCAGATCCTCTGTCCCCCCTCTCTCTCTGCCCTTCCCCTGCTCACACTTTCTCACACTAAAATTAAAACAAACAAACAAAAAAAAA
>NW_027548581.1:0-871 GCF_008692635.1 Crocuta crocuta
ACAGCACATATAAAAAAAAAAAAATTGACTATACTATAACTGGGCTTGTAAGGCAACTAGGTAATCGGCCACATTTAGGGGCTGGCTTCTTGAGGAAGCATAAGTCATGACCACCAAAGAAATACCTATTGAATGTGAGAAATTCACTATGACATTCTTTGATACTAATGAATGATTTAAATGAAGTGATGGAAAGTGATGGTCCTGCCTGTAAAATGTGTAATACATCTGCCTTTGTGATAAAAACAATGAGCAAGCAGTTATACATAAAACCATCAAGTTAAATCACTTAAAAATACTAAAACCTATTTAATAACTACTTTAAAAATGTTCAGTATGCCTTAAAAATTGTAACTTTTTTTAGCTTCATAATATCTTCCCAATTTACAAATAAGATGACTGAGACCAGAAAGTATAAATTGCAAACAGTCATACAGCTGGTAAATCGCAGAGCTAGAATTGAATCTAGACAATTTAATGATGGCATCCATTATTTTATTTCATTTTTTTAAATTTTTTTTCGTTTAGGATTACAGAGTAAATTTATTTTTTGATTTCCACAAATATAGATCACTATTTTAATATATTTTCTTAAGTTTTGGGTCACATTGGCAACAGTGCCTCTTATTTCCTTTTGAAATTCGTTCCAAGAATACCTCCCTTAAAGGAAGATACTTGCCATGCTTTACCTCTTAAAGAATCTATAAACAGAACGAGAGAGCATGAATTGGAGAATTAACTAGTAATCACTGTCTATTCTAAATGGTCACTTAAGTTCAAATTGTCTCTTCACCAGATGCCTCTTAGCCAGGTAGAAGTTCTAGGGTTCCCCTAATGCTAAATATATATTAATAAGAAGTTGACTATTATT
>NW_027548582.1:0-871 GCF_008692635.1 Crocuta crocuta
GAGAGTAAGCACAGCATGCATAAGCAAGAGAGGGGCAGAGGGAGAGCGAGAGAGGGAGAGACAGAATCCCAAGCGGGATCCCAGATGTGTGCTCTCAGCACAAAGCCGAAAGCAGGGCTCAGTCTCATGACATGAGAGAATATAACCTGCACCAAAATCAAGAGTTAGATGCTCAACTGACTGAGTCACCTGGGTGCCCCAGGAGGAAAGCTTTCATTGCATGGTTTGTTTGTTAGAAATGTTAGACTGTATGAACAAGGTCAGTCTCTTGATTCAACAATCTATGAATATTATTTTGGCTTTAGTGAAAACCCATTAGCACTTGCAATTATTAGTTTGCTTATTTCTCTTCCCTTTTAGAGGGTTAACTATTCATTATTTAGGACAAGGACTGTTTCATTTCATAGCTAGTGCCTTGGGTAGTACATGGTACCTGTAGACAGCCAAGAAGTACTTGAAATATTTGTTGTATGAATATCTTTGATTTATTTGATTGCTTAGAGTTTTCTATTTTAAATTGTAAGAATGATCCGCGAACTTCAGACTCCTCTGGTCCGGCCTTCCCCGAGTATAGCTTCCTTAGTGAAACAGTAACTCAGCTGTGCAGTACCTCTGTGTAACTGGTGCTTGGACGCTGAGTGATGGATTTTGGAAGACCACCAGTTCTCTGTCAGGACAGATTGAATGCTAATTCTTAAATATAGAACTTCTGCCTGTTAATAATCCTTCAGTGGAATCACATCATGGGCACATTTAATATAAGGGAATTCAGCTTTTTATTTTTGTTGTAGTTGCTTGTTTTTTACAGTAGTTCGCGAAATCCAGCTCCCCATTTGTGAGATAATGAAATAGTCATTGTACGACGGTGCAA
>NW_027548583.1:0-871 GCF_008692635.1 Crocuta crocuta
CCACTGCCTTTTCTCTGCCTGGAATCTGCTTTCCCCCTTTCCAGGTATCTGCATGGGAGCCGCTAGCTCCTCACACTCTCCCTAAGGCCATGGCTCCCATCTCTTGCATCTCTGGGCGTCGGAACAGAGCAAGGCCATCATCCCGGTTTCACTCGAATCGCTGCAGTGGAAGCTCACTGAGCAGTGTCGGGTGATGGCTGTGCGACCTTGAGCAGCTTGCTGCGCCGCTTTGAGCCTCGTTTCCACCTCAGCTGGCATTCAAATCCAGGCTCCATCTAATGCCAGGCGTGTGATATGGGTGGAGTGGCTTCACCTTCCCGGCCCTTAGTTTCTCCAGGAGTCAAATGGGGGCTTTGATAACCATCCCCAGCTGGGAGGGGGTCCAGTGAAGCAACACACTTCCAGTGCCTGGGATACAGAGGACGCTCGGTTAAGGGAAATTCTCCTCATCCCCAGGTGACAGCAAGAACCTCAGTTCTGGCCCCCAGCTAGGCTCCCGCATGCTCATGTTGGGAGGCGTTGCATGAAGCTGGCGGGTCTGCCCTGGGACGAAGGGGAACCCCAAGCCCCGCGCCCCAACACTGCACAGACGCCGAGCTGGCAGGCCACCTGCTTCTTCCCTGGGATACTGTGCTCAGCCCAAGGGAGCAGGAGCTAATCAGGGCCAGGGCAGATGAACCCTGGGAGCCCCGGCAACTACTCCAGATGATTCCAAATTGCCAGACGCGGTCTCGCCCCTGAAAACTGCAGGCCGACCACGTCACAGCATCCAGAGCCCGCGAGAGGCCTCAGGGACCTGTGCTCTGACTTTCCCTAGTAAGAAGCCTGGGTGGCCGATCTCCAGGAGGCAGAGTGGACATTCAGGGAACCT
>NW_027548584.1:0-869 GCF_008692635.1 Crocuta crocuta
CACAAACCATGAGATCATGACCTGAGCCTAAACCAAGAGTTGGACCCTTAACCAACTGAGCCACCCAGGTGCCCTATTTTTTATTGTTGAAATATGGTTGACATACAATGTTATATTGGTTTCAGATATACAACACAGTAATTTCACACTCTATTACTCACTGCTCATCACAATAAGTACAGTCACCATCTGTTATTAAGTTATTAAAATACCAAGTTATTAAAATATTGTTGACTGTATTCTCTGTTATACTTTTCATCTCCATAATTCATTTATTTTATAACAAGAAGTTTATACCTCTTAATACTCCTCTACCTATTTTCCCATCCCTCCACCCATCTCCCCTCTGGAAACCACCAGTTTGTTTTCTCTATTTAAGAGTGTTTTTGTTATTGTTGTTGTTTTGTTTTTTGTTGTTTTGTGTTTTGTTTTTCAAATTCCACATATAATCGAAATCATGGTATTTGTCTTTTTTCTGTCTGACTCACTTTACTTACCGTAAGACACTTGTGGTACATCTGTGTTGTCACTAATTTCATTCTTTTTTTATGGCTAAGTAATATTCCATTATATATATCTATATCTATCTATCTATCATCTATCTGTCATCTATCTATTACATCTTTATCCATTAATCTATTAATATACACTTACATTTCTTAACTATTGTAAATAATGCTGCAATAAATGCAGCAGTGCACAAATTTTGGATATTAATCCCTTATCAGATATATGGTTTGAAAATATTTTCTCTATTCCACATGTTGCCTTTTAACTCTGTTGATTGTATTCTTTGCTGTGCAGTAGGATTTTTTTTTTTAATTTTTATAGTTTATTGTCAAGTTAGTTTCCATGTAACACCCAGTGCT
>NW_027548585.1:0-871 GCF_008692635.1 Crocuta crocuta
CACACAAAAATAAATAAAACACTTTAAAAAATTAAGAGGGAATCACGATAGAACCAGAGAAGATTAGGTGATAGAAGCAGAAAAGAGGAAGAGATAGAAGGATGCTATGCAGTTAACTTTAAAGATGGAGGAAAGAGTGATAAAGTAAGGATGTGGGCAGCGTTGTAGAACCTAGGAAAGACAAGGACACAGAACCTCCCCTCGAGTCTACAGCAGGAACCGCTAACCCATTTTGAACTTCTGACCTCTAGAACAGCAATACAATGTATGCATGTTTTTAACCCACCATTTCATAGGACAGTAAGGACAGTAGTTAAACTCTTAACATAGCATGCATTTTGTAAAATGCCCCCATTCCCCTGTTACGATAAAGAGCTCTGCCTGGGGCCACAGTTTATATTCATTATATCTAATTTTCTTAAACCTTTGGAAGATAGGTAATATTATACATTCCAGTTTACAGATAAGAAAACAAAGGTTGACCTCCCACAACCACACAGGAGTGGTGGAGTGGTATATTCAAAGACTGGGCTTTTTGGCTTCAAACCCATGATCCATCTCATCGATCTCATGCTCTTTTAATATAGTTCTTGAGGAAAGTGAAGGTAAAAAATAATTTGCTCCTTGTGGAAGATGAGCAAAAAGTTAGTGGTAAGTAAATGAGTAATACATTTTGCTAAATGAAGACAAATATATATGGGAAAAGGAGGTTACTAGGACATATCATAGGTCTCTTGTAATCTAGGAAGCAGTAAATTTTGAGTTTCATAGGCCTTATACTTTTGGGTTCACTTATTTAGACACTAGGTAGCTTTTTCTAAATATGATTCAGGAGATATGCTACACTGTAACTCCCTATACAAATTACACC
>NW_027548586.1:0-871 GCF_008692635.1 Crocuta crocuta
AGATAGATAGATAGATAGATAGATAGATAGATAGATAAAATATAGAAATTTGGCCTTTTGGTGCTGTTGGCAATAAAAATATAGATGGAATATGCCAAATATAGTGAATACCTACCTATTTTCTTTGTATACCTGTGATCAAAAAACCACTTACTTGTTGACAAATCGTATAGCTAAAAAACAAATACTGTTGATTTGTCTTATTAGTGTTGGCAAAGTAGCATATAAGAGCTACTGAATCTTTTATACCCTATCAGAAAAGCAGGATGGCTTAAAGCTAGCTTCTTTATTTCCTATTCTTTTTACCCCAGTGGTAACAGTACACTTTAGAATTTAACTGGCAGTGAGAGTGTTCCTGGGTTGTATGAAACTAACTGGTGCATCGCCCTTGCCAAATAGGGATGATTTTAGATGAAATGTATGGCATCAGTGAAAAAGGAATCTCACTCAATATGATTTTTATGAAGGATAGTTGGCCTCATACTAAAATAGTCCCATCAATCTACTGCCATCAGGTCAGACAGAAAAGCATTAGGTACATAAAGTGGCTGTCATAAAATATAGCCAAGCAGGAGCCAAGTCTGATCACAGAAGGTCAGTTAAGCATTTAGAAAATAAAGGAAGCATGTTTTCTTTAACGAGCCATCAAAAGTTAATAACGAGTTATTAGCTTTCTATTTTGGACAGAAATACTGAGAAAGATGCAATGGTTCTGAAGATTTTCTCTATTTCTTCTAGTTGGCTGCCTACTAAGACAAGATATGCAATAACAAAACTTTTTCAAGTTATAGAATGGTGAACTGCATTCACAAGTTGAAACTATGGGGTCATTTTACAAACTGTGATGGCTAATATCATGTGACAATTTACT
>NW_027548587.1:0-871 GCF_008692635.1 Crocuta crocuta
CCCCTCCCCTGCTCACGCTCTGTCTCTCTCTCAAGATAATAAATAAAACGTTTTTTAAAAAATTCTCCTGACAAATGGGAGAAGAAACGTGGGCCATATGTACCAGGGGCTGTGTGACGGCGTGAGCACCGCAGGGTTCCTCGCTGTGAGCTTATCGAAGTGCTAGGCTCTGTACCGGTCCCAGCCAGTGGGACTGCTTTTTGGGAAACTGGTTTTGTTGAATTGGCTTGGAACTTCAGTTTGATTTTCCTGTGTTTTAGGTGGTTTCTTGGACTATGTGGTGAGTTTGCTCATTGATTAATAATTCCCTGCTTATTAACAGATGGCTAGAGGTATGTTTGTTTTATGGTTCACTCTAACATTTATACGTGAGTAATTAATGTAGAAAATGTTTTAGCCAACTTGACCTGGTTTGTCATGTTTTCCGTGTTTGTCTACAACACCACATACCATCCCCAGCCATCATACGCCTAGTGTCCGTCTGTCGGAAATACATACATGTTTCACCAAAACGTATGATCAGAAATGTTCATGCACACACTCTTCAAAATAGCCAAGAACTAGAAAAAACCACAGAATGAGTCAGCCCGCGGTGACACGCTCCCGCAGCAGGGTCCTGTGCGGCAGTGAGGCTGGGCGGGCTGCGGCTCTGCGGAAGGTGTGTGTGACCTCAAGTGTAAGGCACCAGGTGCAAGGGAAGCCGTTTGTATAAACAGCCCCGTGTGTGTAAAGCTCACAGCGGACACCACCACTCAGTGTGCTGGGGTCAGTGCGATGGCTGCCCGCGCCGGGGAGGCGTGGCGTGGAGGCTGGAGGGCTCTGGTGCTGGACCGGAAGTCAGGCCGTGGGTGTGCTCACTCTGTGAAATCAC
>NW_027548588.1:0-872 GCF_008692635.1 Crocuta crocuta
TTTTTTTTTTTTGAAGGATTTTTCAATTGTTTGCATTTATTGAGGAGGAAATCATATAGCTAGCTAGACTGTAATTTAAGAGTGAAAAAGAAAGACGATTATTACCAAAATACAATAGCTGAGAGTTTATAATTGAAGCATTTTTGCTGACACATTATGAGAAGATGCTCTTCATCTAAATCAATCAATCAATCAATCAAGGAAAGGAATGTGACATTGTAAGTAGTCATGGACCAAAATAGTGGTAAATAATATTGGTCAGGCTGTTAATTATAAGGAAAAAAATACAGCTCTAAGTCTTAGAGAATGATTTCAAGGGGGTTAGAAGGTAGCCAAAACATATTAATTCTTGTTATTTGGAAAGGAAAAGATGCACTGAATAGATTTAGACTTTGTTGGGACTGTATAAAGTCAATGTTAATGCTAACAATTAAGAGCAAACAAAAATATTATGAAAACTCACTCTTAGCATTTTTTGGAAAAGCTATATGTATGTGATATAGAGTTATGTAAATAAAATTCAGTCCAACAGATGGCAAAAATGGAAACAGAAAGAGATGAAAAAGAATGCCAAATAAAGAAAGAAATGAAGTAGAACAAATAATTCCATATCTAACCAGTAATTAAAAGGCACATTAATGCTCTAAACTTATATGTAAAGATAAAGGCTACTGGAGACTATATTGAAATAAAATTCAGACAAACACAGCTTGTAAGCTACTTAGAAACTAGTGTGGAAAAGTAAATGAAATATAAAATTCTAACCGAAGTGCCACTGGTATAGCAATATTTATATGACACAAAATAAAATTTAAGAGGGGGAAAACATTAATAATGTTGGAACAGAATTTTACAAAATGATCAAAAGAAAA
>NW_027548589.1:0-872 GCF_008692635.1 Crocuta crocuta
CCAGAGGAATGGCATTTTGAAAAGACTTAGCTTCAATCAACCAATCTTAACCAAGCAACTTCATACTCAGGTGCTTCCAAAGAAGACGGACTCCAATACAGCGAAAGGTACTGTACACAAAGATAAGCCAAAGTGCTTAGATGGCTCCCTCACTTAGAACTGGTCTTTACATAGCCAGAAAGTTGGCATCCACCCACCTCATTCTCGCCACACCTCCCGGCCTGCCTGTTCACCTCTATATCCCCAGGCAACTGAAGTCGTTTCTAGGGTGCTACAGGCTTTCTTGCTGACTGAAGACCCTAACATTGAGATTGGAATTGTCTAAATGGAGATTATCCAAGATTTGCTCTATGCCTCTACTTTGCAGATTGTCTGTATGAACTTGGCAGGGTTTCTAATACAGGTCAGCACATCTACAAATGTCTGGGCAGAACCAGCCGTGGGCAAATGGCATTGGAGAGTTAATCTTCCATGAACTACATACTGACCGTCCAAGAGATTCTCTGAGCACGTTCAAAAACATATGAATATATTGTCCCAATAATGCTCTCACGATGCTTTTTCCCTATAGAAATGCACATAACCCACTTTAAAACACCTTTTGTGGTACATAAAATGCTAAAATTGAGCCCTGAGAAGACTATGCAAATATAGATCATTTATTTTTAAGTCAAAATGGATACAATCTAAATTAAGGGGCTAGTTACTAAGGTTACAAAAACTGAGTGAATAAAGTAAAACAGTATTTCAGTCAGTCCAACCCACAAGTACAAAATCATGCTCAACAAAATAGATCTCTTCACAGAGAGCTATAACAACACATTCTTCCCCAAGGTCAGCCTGTCTACTAATCTGTTTATCTTTTTTTTTTT
>NW_027548590.1:0-872 GCF_008692635.1 Crocuta crocuta
AAAAAAACTTCTCTACGATACAACAACTAATTTCCTTAGGGAATGGGTCGTGATGAATATAAAAACACCAGGCTTTAGTGTTTCTAGAGAGAAAGGTGATATGGGCAGAATCAGTGAGCACTTGGAAGAGCCTTGTGAGGTCATTGCAGCAAATATGGGAGAATGTGAATATATTCTCCAGAATTTCATACCCTCCATTTGCCCCTTCCTCTGTGTGCGATGCACTTCACCCCACCACCTTTTCCTTCCTGACCCCACACTTCCGCGTATCCTTGACCGCCAGGATCCTGCATCAAACACACTGGGCATCCGTTGGTGCTGTTTTCTCAGTGTTTATCCATACCCAGAAATGTGGGGAAGATTATCACTCTCTAAGGCAGTCTCTAATCACTGGGCATGGGAATTGGTGGAAAAAGGAATGCCTCAGCCTCCCTGTGTTCTAGTGCAAACTTTGGCCAAATCCTGCCCATCCGTTTTTATAAATAAAGCTTTATTAGAACACAGCCGTGCCCATTAAATTACGTACTGTCCATGGCTACTTTTATGCGGCGGTGGCAGAGGTGAGTAGTTATGACAGGATTGCAGGGCCTACCAAAATATCTGACCCTTTACAAAAAATACTAGCTGACCCCTGCCCCAGTGGACAATGCTGAGGCACAGTCTACGTGTTTTCTCAGCGTCCCCAACAAGATGGAGACCCAGTCACCCAGAGCAGTAACCAGCACTAAAGCGCACTTTTTGGCTTCTTGCCCTTTCTTAGCTCCCTTGGCCTAGTCCTTCACTTTTGTTTCCTGGGATCACTTTCCAAATAAACTGTTTGCACCTGAGAACTTCTCCTTCTATAAATATAAACTTAGACAGAGTTCAGTCCT
>NW_027548591.1:0-871 GCF_008692635.1 Crocuta crocuta
TTTTTTTTTTTTTCTTCCATTGGTTACTCTTTCCTGCTTTGTCAAAGATTGGTTGGCCATATATTTATGGGTCCATTTCTGGTTTCTCTATTCTGTCTCTATTCTGTCCCATAGATCTATGTTTTTGTGCCAGTACCATATTGTCTTGATGATTGCAGATTTGTAGTACAGGCTAAAGTAAGAGGACAATGGTTTTAAATCAGGTACTTTGGAAGATAAAAACAAAAAAATATATATGTGTGTATACACATATATATTTTTTTCTTTTAGCCTCTTGTCCTCATTATTTCACAGGCAAATCAAATTACTATTTTTCTATATTCTTTCATTTTGTTCCCATTTCCTGGAACATCTTTTTCTTTTTCTTCTATTTGTCCAAGTTATATTTATTCTTTAAAGCTCTCACAGGTACCTTCTCTTCAATGATAACTTTCCTGCTGCATCAAGACTTCTTGGAACCCACTGGCATTCATTACAAAGTTTAACACTCACTCTTACTCTATAATTTTCATTCCCATGTCACATGTCAGTCCTGCCTCCACAATTAGTGTATAATTTCCATCAGGGTGGATATGATATCTCTACTGCTTCTGTGTAACACTAAATAGAGTGGTTCTCTACCCTACCTGCCACATATACTTTAATACTTTATTGTTTTTCTGTTTGAAATTGTATCGATGGTAAATGTTATATGTTACAAAGCTTTCACACATGTTGGTTACACATAAACATCTAGAATTATTTTTTTCTGAGAATAATTCTTAATGTAAAATCACACCATAAATAAAACATGTTCAAACAAGACAGTTTCAAATAGATGCATTTATGGGGCACCTGGGTGGCTTAGTCGGTTAAGAGTCTGACTTTCGCT
>NW_027548592.1:0-872 GCF_008692635.1 Crocuta crocuta
TGCAAGTCCCCGTGGACGTGGCTCCCGCCTCGCCGCCCCTCGGTCCCTGCACACACGCCCGGCGTGCAGCGGGGACCCAGTGCTTGCTGGGCGGGTAAATGAGCACCGAGTTCACGGGAGAGGGAGCAGAGGCAGCGACATTTTCTGGTCCCTGAGCCCAGCGCTGTCATCAAGGCTGGAGGGTCATGCCCAAGGTTCATGGGGTATCGGCCCTGGGCGGTCGATTGAGGGCACGGCTGCCCCTGACCTGGGGGTGCTTTGCCCTGGGACTCTGCTCTCAGTATTTGCTCGACTTTCCTTCATTTTCACTTTCCTTCTTATCCCTGCGGGGCAAGGTGCAGGGCAGGGCTGTGGAGGCGGGGAAGCTTCAGGAAGACGCTGGCCGGCCGCCTTGCTTCCAGGGGGACCCCTGACCTCTCAGGTGCTGCAGTTGGCCCCGAGGGTGTCTCCTCGATTTCTGCCTTCCTTTCCCGACGGCCAGGTGGGGGCAGAGCAGGACGTGTGGGCGTGTGGGGTGTCAGGGCCCCTTCCCGCCCAGTACGCTCTTGCAAGTCCCCACCCGCACCCCCTTGCCGACGGCCGGCCTGCAGGACTCAGGGGCGCTCCAGACGGCGTCTGTGGTCACTGGGGACACCGAGGCGGCACAGGCGTAGCTGGAACAGCCCATCCCCGTCGGAGGGGCTCTCCACCCTCCTGAACCCTCAGGGCCTCAAGGATCCCAAGGGAGGCAGCACCCCCTGCTGGCGGGTCACGGCACCCCTTCCTCCGATCCCCGGGGCCCTGAAACTGTGGGGTATTGGCTCACTGCTTAGTCCATAAGCTGTTTGGGGCCGTTGGACCCAGTACAGGGTGGGCGTGTGACACGTATGCCC
>NW_027548593.1:0-872 GCF_008692635.1 Crocuta crocuta
TTTAAATAAACATTTTTTTAAATCTCTCGTTTTAACAATTGAAAGAGAGAAAACATAGCTCTCTGGAGCCCTGACCTCTTCCAATGGCTCTTCCCCCCTCTCTTTGTACAGCCAAGGTCCTCACAATAGATTTTGCCTCTCCCCCAACCACTGCATTTCTTTCTTACCCGAATGAGGGCCCCACCCTCACCAGGCTTCCAGTGATGCCCCACAGGGCCTTATCCAAAGGACACGTTTGGCTCTGTGGTGAACCCTGGTCCCTCCCTGGCCTCTCCTGTCCTCACACTCATGCTCTCTGGAATGTCTCGTTCACCCCTATGTCTACCAACTACGACTTGTCGGCTGATGCCTGCCGAGACTACACCTCCAGAGGTGCCCTGTTGACTAGCAGATGCCCACTAGCAGATGTCACAGAATAATCCACAGCAGCCCCGTCCAACTCAACTGGTGCTCAACCCAGTTTCTCATCCCCCCCACACACCCCCAATCAAACATTTTCCCCCTTGTGTTTATTCGAGGTGAGGGACCGGTGGCCAGCCCACACCCAAACCCCAGGAGCAATACCAGCTGTGGTCAAGAGCATGGCTCTTCACGTCTGACTGTCATTGGCTGTTCCACACGCCAGCCGGTGACTCGGGCCACCCAACGGCTTCTCCGGGTCTCCGTTTTCTCGTCCATATGATGAGGATAGAAACAGTCTCTACTTTGGTGGATCCTGGTGAGGCACAAAGGGCATGGTGCATGTGAGCACTGCCACCTGAGTGCCCAGCAAACACTTGCTGTAATCTCCCTCTTCGTCATCGTCATCATTGTGGTCATCATCATTGTCGTTGTCATCATCGGCGCATCATCATATTGTCATTTTCATCATC
>NW_027548594.1:0-873 GCF_008692635.1 Crocuta crocuta
CACACACACACACACACAGCCTTGGGAAAGTATTCTAAAGTAGGTAGAGGAACACTAATGTAACGGTAAAAAGATATGAATTCTATATGACACTTAATGTCTCTTTAGGAAAGGACGCCATACGAAAGAGTTGTGCGGTACCCGTAGTTGGCGAAGCATGGCATCCACGGTATATAAAGATCCTTACGATGCAATAAGGAAAAAGCAACCCAGTGGAAAACCTGTAGATGACACCCACAGGAATTTGTGTGGTGTCCTAGCAGGGGTGACCAGAGAGGAACGTTCATAGTGGCAGCGTTTGTATAACATATGAGGAAAGCAAAACATCCCGAATGTTCACCAGTTACCCATGAGCGGAAGGAAATGTGATCAGTTCATACAGTGGGAGATACACAGCCCATCGCCAGCCATGCACACCTGCATGAGTGACTCTTGGGAATGGAATTCTGCCGGAACAACGCAAGTGGAAGAAAATTCATTTTTGTGAAGGTCAACAGTGCTCAATATGAAATATATGGTTTTTAAGGATACAGCGTGTTGTTTAAAAAGAAGAAATGTAAGGGTAGGGGAATCTTTTGCAGAATGTAGCTGGGGATGGGGTGGGTTGGCGGTGTGTGGGGGGGTGCTGGTGAGAGCATCCAAGGTGTGCAAGGTGCTGGTTCTCTTCTTCTTTGAGCTGGGGGAGGACACATAGGGAGTTTTGTGGGGTTGTGGAGTTTTTAGAAATAATTGTTGCTTTTCATTCCCTGCACAGATGATAGAAGCAATTTTTGCGTGTATATCCAATAGTCACTACGCAAACAAGAAAAAGGGGTGCGTGGGTGGCTAAGTTGGTTAAGCATCCAACTTCATCTCAGGTCATGATCTCATGGT
>NW_027548595.1:0-873 GCF_008692635.1 Crocuta crocuta
TCCTAGCTGTGAGCGCAGAGCCCAGCACAGGGCTTGATCCCATGACCGTGAGATCATGAGCTGAGCTGCAATCAGGAGTTGGATGCATAACACTGAGCCACCTGGGTTTTGAGTAGAGGTGTGAGGTGGTTTGATTTAAATTTCTAAAAATCAGTCAGTAGACTGGGGCAGAGGGCAAAGCAAGGATTCGGATCAGCTACGATGGCTGCCGCAGGAGCCCGGGTGGGGTGTCACAGTCCCTGGACGAGGTGGGGGGAGGTTGTCGAAGGGCGTTTTGTGTGTGTGTGGAAGGTGCGGCCAGCAGGACTTCACAGACGGGATTGAGGGAGGCCAGGCGAGGAGCCAGGGGTACTCCGTGTTTTGGGCTGCGTCTGCCGCCACAGTGATCCTGTGTGCAGCTGGGGTTTGGTGGAGACAGTTCAGAATGACTTACACCGGAGGCACCTGTTGGGGCATCCAAGTGGGCATGTCAGGTAGACACTTGGATAGAGCAGTGTGGTGGTCAGGGGGTGGTCTGGGTTCCAGAAGGAACTGCGGGTATCCTTCGTCTGTAGGTCGTGTTTAGGGCAATGGTGCCTGAAGAGAGAGGAGGCCTGGACAGAGCTGAGAGCCCAGCATGAAGGCTGGGGGCGTCTCGGCGGTCACAGGTTGAGAAGTTGATGAGAAACCAGTAAAGAAAGAGCCCGTAAGGTAGGAGGGGAGACGCTGTGCTGGAGGTGGAGGTCGCGTGGAGAAGTCCGGGCTCCGTTGTCAGGTCAGGTGCAGTGACAGGCCCAGGAGCCCCGGAGGCCCCCTGACGAGACGTTGGCGTGGTCAGGACGGAGTCGGCGGTGAGTGGAGGGGCGGAGGACGCCAGACCGTGTCCCTGCTCCA
>NW_027548596.1:0-873 GCF_008692635.1 Crocuta crocuta
AGGGCTCGGTCGTGCTGGCCGCCATCCTCCTCCTCCTCGCCTGTCCCTCGTCAGACCACCCCGTTGAAGTCTGCCACGAACCTATAACTTGGTATGACTTCCCCCATTTTACAGATGAGGAAGCTGAGGCTCAGAGAGGCAAAATGACTTGCGGTCAACCCGTAAGAGGCCGAACGAAGATTTGAAACAACGCTGTGGGAACGAGAGGCTGTCTTTTTAATCATCTTTGCGGTGTGTCAGGGGGGAAACCCCTTCTTTCCTTCCTTTACTCGAGGACTGTTTATTGAGCACCTTCTATGTGCCAGGCGTCAGGCTGTGTGCTGGAGTCCTGGTGGGACAGAGGATCGTCTTCTCCTGACGCTTCCTGACTGGCCGGACCTGGGCCTCCTCCCACTTCACCGCTGCAGCTGCCGAGGGCAGGAAGCTTTGATTGGGCCCCGAAATGTGGGTGGCTGGGCGGGCCTGGGGGCCACCCAGTTCCAGAGGCAGGCGCCCGGGAGCACACTGCCACGCTCTTCCCCACTGGCTCTGTTTAGCTTCCTGAGAAAGTGTATCTGTCGAGCCCTGGATAAGACTTTACTTAGTGGAGCCAACATAAGGACATCTAGAAGGCAAAAAAGGGCCACAGGTCACAAAACAGAGAGCCGAGCCGAGGCCCAGGAAGTAGAGGCCTTGACCAAGTTCTGCCTGGGCTCACGGGGGACCACAGTGGGATCAGAATGAGAAGCTCATGGGCCGGTCTTGCGTCCCCCGCGAGGTGGGGAGGGCAGCTACTTGAGGAGGGTTGTTAAGTCCTCCCTCATGGGTCAACTCAGCCTCAGCCACCAGCCTTCTGCTCGCATATCCCTTCCTTCTGGAACCTTCTCAGGCTGG
>NW_027548597.1:0-873 GCF_008692635.1 Crocuta crocuta
TAGACAACTTTATTCCCTGTCAAACATTTGTTGTCATGTAGACACAGCCAAAGTGAACTGAAGCAGGATTAGAACACTTAGTACATTCATGACTACCTTCATACATTCTTTTAAAACTTACTAACAGAGAAAACGAGGGACGCTACCACCTATTGTGACTGGCTATTTTACTTAACATCAGAATGTGTCTGTGCTAATTCTTTAGTTCTCCAGATACAAGGGAAAAAAATAACCCCAAACAAACAAGTAAAATCCAAAAAATTTAGATGGATTGGGGGAAGGGGTTTACCAACACATTTTATGGAAAACATTAAATTTTGAAAAAAGTATTTTGTACTTCTATTGCTTCATGTAAAAAAACTGCCCTGGAGCCTGGAGCCCACCTGTATGGCTGGAGAACTGAGGACACCATACAGACAGACACCTGCAGGTGTTTCCTGGTGAGACAGTCCAGAGGGACAGGACACAACTTTCCAGAGTGTGCCCACCTCTCTTCTCTAAAAGGGACTCTAGGATTTGGGGCGGACGTGGGGTGGGGAGGAGAAGCCCTACACAGAAAAGGTAGTAAGGAAACCACCAAAATATAGTTTCCAAGAACTGAACATGCTCTAGGTTGTGAAGAAACACATTTCATGCCTAGAACCTGTTGATTTCTCTAACGTGGGTAGGGAGGGCTTTTCATTATTAATAAATGATTGTGCTTCTGAAGTCGCAGGGTCAGAGTCTACCCTCTAGAAAGCAGGGCAATTTTCGCATGGCTTGGAATCCTCTTGGACACATCCTAGAGACCAGAACAAATTCCACGGCACTCTCCAACCAACAGGGCTGGCGGGCAAGAGTGCCGCCGCCATCTTTGGGTAGGGCGTGTGCGCA
>NW_027548598.1:0-873 GCF_008692635.1 Crocuta crocuta
CCCCCCCCAGCCCCATACAGTCTAAGGTACAGATGTGGCTCTATCCTGGAGCGTCTGGGAAGGCGTAGGATCTGGAGGCCCAGAAGCCTTGCACGGAGCCGCGGGCAGAGCATGACTCGCGTTGGGCAGACGGCGGCTGGCTGCCTGGGCAGGGGGAGGGCCATCTCTATGAGGACCGGTGCTGGGTATCTCCCACCACCATGTTCCTCTTCATCACCATTGTCACAGCAGACTTCTACATCTTGCTCATTACTGTGTGCAGCACCATTCTGAGCCCTTAACTCATTAGATTTGCAAGCAATGCCTGAGCTAGATACTATTATTATCTCTTTTATGTGGATAAGGAAAGCGAGGCACAGAGAGGTCGTTTTCTCTGCCACTCGCCCCTCATTCTCCTCTGATGGTCTGAGGCCCGGGACCCTCCTTTGAAAGGGAGCAGGAAGGGCCTAGGCCTTAGGATTGAGAAGCGGTCCTCAGGGAGAGACCCTCAGATAGGACGTGCATGGACAGACTCACAGACGTGTGAGTCATGGAGGAAGGGGACCCCTGGCCTGTGGCACCTGTAGATTTCATGCTATCTTGTTTGCTTCCTTTGGAGTTCTTCCTTAACACTCATTTTGAACGTTCTAGCCTGTTGAGGCTGAGCTACAGGAAACCAGGGATGGGATGACCTGAGTGCCACATGGAAACACAGGGAGCCCCCCAGGCGCGGAAACCAGGAGAGGTGCCACGTTGGACCAGCCTCTGCTTCCCACCTCAGCTCCTTCTCCTGAATGTCTCCTCCACTCAAGTCTTCAAAACGTCGTGTTTTCCTTTAAAAGTGGAAGCCCTTCCCTCCCAGCCAGGGGCTTGCCTCCGTGGCACAGGGGCGCC
>NW_027548599.1:0-874 GCF_008692635.1 Crocuta crocuta
ACTGCTTGCCTGATGAGGTGCGTGTTTTTGTGTGGCTCATTTGCAGACATTTTCAGCTTCCAAGTGATTCTGGGGCTTCCTGTTCTAACTACAGGAAGCATCATTATTCAACAGGCACAGACACATGCCTTTATATTGCTTTATAATGTAAGTGAATCTGCAAACAGGAGCAGCCACATAGCTAATAATTTAGTTCTGGTCGGGAAAGAAAAGGGTGCCCCTCATGCATACCCCTTTAGCGTGCGTTATCTTTGTGCAGCGAGTCATACAGACCGAGTTTTGTTGTTGCTGTTGGCTCTGTTGTCAGAATCGGTGTTTCAAAGAGTCAACAGTAGACATGAACGTTCTTGGTATAGATTCGCTGTCCACAGGCAAACCCTGCCTTTCTCTGCCTCAACTCTCCTGATGATTCGTTTGGGGTCCCTGAAGAGAACACACTTCATATTTCTGCCTCAGGGAATGTATGAGTGATTTTCTGGAGACAGAGGGCACTGCTGATATTTAGGTTCTGGGAACTATTTGTCTGGAGGAAAAGGACTTGGACTCGTCACCACGGATGAAGATGGGAGCTGACATCCCAGTCCGTGGTTGGGGGTTTTATCTGAGCGTACTTAGCGACTGTAGTTAATTTGTTTGAGAGACCCCAAAATCCACAGTTCAGGTTCCCGTTTGGCACAGCCTCCCCCCAGTCTCTCTGCCCCCAACTTCAGCTTCCCCGTGGTTTATCACTGTAGCCAAAGGGATTTCTAGAAAACACAAATCCAACTCCTAACTTGAGCCTTCATCGGGCATTTTTGCCTGCCCAGCAACCTTCTTCCTATTTGGTAAGGGTGCCTTAACTTGTTTTTGGTGTGTGTGCGTTTCAGGAGCAGGA
>NW_027548600.1:0-871 GCF_008692635.1 Crocuta crocuta
CTCTGAGCTGTCAGCACAAAGCCCAATGCAGGGCTTGAACTCATGCAATGTGAGATCATGACCTGAGCCCAAGTCGGATGCTTCATGGACTGAGCCACCCAGGTGCCCTTTTATGAGAATCTTTTTAAGCTGCTGCCTTGTTTTTTTGTTTTTGTTTTTTCTTTGTTTTTTGTTTTTGTTGATGTTGTTGATGGCTAGTTTAGTTGAAACAATTAATTATAAGCAAATTAATTTAATCCAACATGTACGGATACAATGCAACATGCTGTAGACAAGTGAGGAGATCCCCCCGCACTCCCCCCTCGGAACAAAGGGACTTCTGACCTAAAGAAGAGGGGAGGGTACAGCTGTCGATCCATATCTTAGTAAAACTTAATTTTTCTTATTTGGGGGGTATAAAAATATATAGAAATTCTAGTATTTTCTTCCCATGCCCCAATGGTTTATCTTGCAAACTCCACTTTAGAAACCCTGATGTGGATAATCTCTTGTGCCATTTCCAATTCAAAAATTAAAAATTAATGGATACTCTGCTAGCAGAGCACCGGCTTTCATTGTTTGACTGCTCAAAGAACTCCTGGATAATCCCCAAACTTATGTTTCCTGGCAGCTCCGGAGAAACCCTCCACCCCAAAACCCTGTGAGTGAGGAAAAAAGGCTGATTACCTGGCTGAGCTTCTCCCCTGCTGCCACCTACAAGAGTCTGGCTGAATCCATCCAGAAGAACTGGGTAAGGTTGACAAGTCTCTATCTCCGCATTAGCGTACCTTCACACTTCCCCATGGACTGGAAGTTTTCAGCCTCAACAAACATTAAAACATGGGGAGTTGCCTGGGTGGCTCAGTCGGTTAAGCATCCGACTTTGGCTCAG
>NW_027548601.1:0-874 GCF_008692635.1 Crocuta crocuta
ATCAGAAGCAGGCTCCAGCCTCCAAGCTGTCAGCACAGAGCCCTAAACAGGGCTAGAGCTCACTAATGGTGAGATTATGACCTGAGCCGAAGTCAGACAGATGCTAAACCAACTGAGCCACCCAGGCCCCCCTCTTAGGATTCTATGTGATCTTTCTATCATCGCTCACAGTGCGCAGCTCAATCCCCATTGTAAATAAATAACAGGCAGTCAGGAGGAGGAGCGCCTACCACCGATAAGGCTCTTTTGTGCAAATCCGGGGAAAGCACCAGCCGCGGTGGATGCCGCCGCTCGCCAGGGCCCGTGGATTAGTTTGCAGAGGGTAAGCTGGATTTCAGCTTCCACCTGCTCTCGCTGCCCCAGGTGCCTTTGCGCAAACCAAAAAGTGCACCCCCCCCATCAGTCCTCCTGCCAGTAGATAATTCTTGATGTGATGCACCTCCTCGCTGATCTTATTTAACCGTTTATGTGGCAAGTAGGCTGTGACTTGTGGCAAGCATTTCGATGACATCTTGAGTGGCACGGGGTAACAACTTTCTAACCTCAGGAAGGTCCGGAGTCAATAGAGCGCAGATGACGTAAAGGCAACAGTTCATTTTTCCCGAAGATTTACTCACATGCTCGTTAAAAGCTTTCTGTGTGCTATCACACTAGTATTCACCATCTCTGAAGTACATGTCAGTTTACAAGTAAAAAACTTTAATAGAAAGAAGTTCATTAGCTTGAAACTGTCAGAGCAAGGACCTGAACGCATGTTGATTTATTATTTCCCAAATTTGTAGGCCAGAAGAATACGAGGTATTTCAGGTTTTACTGATGCACAGATAGGGCATTAAACACGACGGAATCACCTGGTGATACTAGCTTTCTCTTT
>NW_027548602.1:0-874 GCF_008692635.1 Crocuta crocuta
AAAAAAAAAAAAAAAAAAAAAAAGTAAATTCTGATCCTTTACCAAAAAAGTTTGCCAGAGAAAATATTTGCAAATTATGTATCTGATAATGAGCTTGTATCCAGAATATAAAAAGAATCTTTATAACTCAATAATGAAAAGACATCCAACTAAACATCAAGCAAAGTATTAATAGACATGTACACACACATATAAAAATTTAAAAAATAGATATATTATACATAGTATATATGTGGTCAGTAAGCTCATGAAAAATTTCTAAGCATGTTATTAAGGAAATGTAAATCAAATCAAAACCAAATGAGGTATCACTTGATACTCATTAAAATGGCTATAGTAAAAAAGATAGTAACATGTACAGGGTAGAGTGAGGAAAAATTGGAATTCTCACACACTGCTGGGGGGAAGGTAAACTGCAGCATACACTGGGAAACAGTCTGGCACATCATCACAAGTTAAACACAAAATTACCATAGGATGAAGCAAGTCCACTTGCATGTACCTAATTATGTATGAAAGAGAAACAAAAGCAGTCAAAAAAGACCACGTTACATTATTCCATTTATATGAAATGGACAGTTTACGGAGATGGAAAGATCAGTAGTTGCCTCGGGCTGAAGCAAAGGTATTTCAGGGACAGACTGAGATCAAATGGTAATGGATATGGATTTATTTCGGAAGGGAAGAAAATGTTCTAAAATTGGATTGTGGTGATGGCTGCACAATCATGTAACTATACTAAAAAAAAGTACATTTTAAACAGATGGGTTGTATGGTATAGAACTTATACTTCAACAAGGCTGTTCAAAAGAAAAAGTCGAGTACACCAATCTCAACCTCACATATTCTCATTTGGTCTTATGGCTTTATACAC
>NW_027548603.1:0-874 GCF_008692635.1 Crocuta crocuta
CAAGAAGAAAACCGAGCCCCTCCATGCTCATATTTCTCTGTTCCCCTCCCTGCCTTTCACTGTTCCTTTTCTATTATGTCTTCTATTCAATCCAAGAATATTGCTTATTCCAGGGACCAGTTCAAACTCAGTTCACTAATCTGAAACAAGACTCCATAGCAGGGAATGGGGCTGTTGTAGAGATCATGAAATGATTAGAAAATGGTTGGTAAGTACCTTGAGGACTGATTACTCATTAAAAAAAAATCCACAAGAACCATGAGGACCCCTGGCATGGGGGTGTTTCAGACTAATTTATATTTTGCTACCTTGATCAGAGCCAGCGTTGATAAAACGAATACCTAGCTACTTATGCAGTCAGCTTTAAGGAGCCCTGTCTATCCCTATACTTTTCATGTCTGACAGATTCTGGCTACAGAAATCTCTGCTGAAAGCAGGTATCACTACTGCAGAGGCCTATCTGCCAAATAGAAGAAAACATTGACATAGTTTTGACACCTTCTGTAAACTTTTCATGAGACAAAAGATTTAAAAAGTTGTATGCATACTGGGCTTTCACCAAACAGGAGAGCAGAGTAGTCCCAGGGCTCTAACATAGGAAGATAAACACTTATTGTTGGATTTATCTGCATGGTGGGTTGAGATCAATTAGCTGGAAACACAGGGAATGAGACAGACTTAGGCACTTTGATTTGGACATGTTAGAGGTGACGAGGGAGACAGAACTATCAAGAACATGAGGATGAAGACAGAGCAGGTGGCGCATTGTACCTCAGGACAGCACAGGGGATCCTGACGATATCTCAGAGATTCTGGTGTTAGAGGTGGGCATGGAGTCCATGAAGCTGATGCTTTACAAGCACCGCAGGTGATT
>NW_027548604.1:0-874 GCF_008692635.1 Crocuta crocuta
GGCACCCGGGGCTCAGGCTGGGGCTTCGGACTGTGGGGTGTGCAGCAGAAGCCAGGCAGCTCTCGTCCACAGCTGTCCTGACCTTCCCGACGTAACTCATAACCATGGAGGGCACGCGCTCAGGGTCCAAAGTCATCAGCGGGAATGACCAGCACCGTGAGCTTTAGGGGGGCTGCAAACGCCTCCTCAGGGACCCGCAGGGGGAGGAGGGGCCCCTCTTAGCCCAGGATGGAGAGCACAGAGGGGTTGCTGGCCACGGAGGAGAGCGGGGCAGACAAGGGAGGCTGGGGGACTGTGCCTGTGTCCCTCCCACGCGGGGTGAGGGGCCGCAGGAGGGGCCGCGTGAGGACTGAGGACAGACAGGCAGACACATCTCAAGTCCATCTCGAGAGAAGAGTGGAGCCACGGGCGCCACGTGGCCACGAGCTGGGGACGGAGGACCCTGGGGACACTCAAGTCTGCAGGGAAGACAGCGGGCGCCCGCTGGGGCCTCGTCCCGGGGTCTGTGCACCGAGAGTGGGAAAGAGGCGCACACGGCTCCCGTCCCTCGCAGGTGGCTTCGCCCGCGTTCACTCTGAGGTGTCATGGGCCGAGGGAGGGTGGGGCCGGGCGACAAGGCCAGCCTGCTTTGCGGCGTCCCCCGCTGGGCCCGGACTTGTGGACAGCAGCCCGGCCCCTCCAGCGGTCAGTGTGGTGGCTGGCGAGCCGCCGACCCCGTGTGTGATGTATCCGAGGGCCGGTCCCAGGTCTGCACGTCCTGTTTCCTCTTCTCTCCGGACAGTGTCTGCCACCCAGTCCCTCCTGTTTCATCCAGGCCTCCGTCCCCCTCCCCTCAGGGCGGTGTGGGCGCTGACTCTCTGGAAACCCCAGGACC
>NW_027548605.1:0-851 GCF_008692635.1 Crocuta crocuta
ATAATTACAACAGTCTATTTTAAACTGGTAACAACTTAACTTTGATAACATACAAAAATTCTGCCGTTTTTCTCCCCTTCCCATATTTTGCTTTTGTAATGTCATAATTTACTTGTGTTTACATTGTATATTCACTAACAAACTATTGCAGCTCTAGTTCTTTTTAATTCCTTTGTAGTTTAAGCCTTCATACTAGTGTTAAGTGATTAACATGCTACAGTATTCCTGTATTAGAGTATTTTGAATTTGACTATATACTTACATTTAACATTGTTCTCATGTTACTAATTACCATGCTTTTATTTAAACTAGAACTTTGGGCATGTTTTGTGAGGCAAGGTGATGAATTCTGCCATAGGTTTGGTTTGTTTGGGGAAGTCTTAATCTGTCTGCATCCCTGAAAGATCTCTTTTCTGGGTAAAGTATTCTTGGTTGGCAGGGTGTGTGTGTGTGTGTGTGTGTGTGTGTGTGTGTCTCTTCTTTCTAGTACTTTGAATATATCATCCCATTCTGTTTTGGCCTGCAAGGTTTCTACTGATAAATCTGCTTGTAGCCTGAAGAGGGAGTTCCCTTATATGTGAGAAATTAATTTTCTCTTACTGTTCTCAAAATTCTTTTTGTCTTTGATTTTAGACAGTTTTATTATAATGTGTCTTAGAGAAGATCATTTTAGGTTGATATTTGGGGGTGCTTCAATAACTTGGAAGTCTGAATTTCTCCTCATATTTGGGAAATTCACAGACCTTTCTTTTTTAAAAAAAAAATTTATGTGTATTTATTTTTGAGAGCATGAGAGAGAGCACGATCAGGGGAAGGGCAGAGAGAGAGGGAGGGAGACACAGAATCTGAAG
>NW_027548606.1:0-875 GCF_008692635.1 Crocuta crocuta
AAAACAAAACAAAGCAACAAACAAACAAACAAAAACCCTGAGTGTTTTAGGCTGCTCCAGCTCCCACAAGCTTCATCCTGCCTTTTCCAGGTGCAATCTCAGGTCAGGCCCACCCCACCATGGCCATGGATGGCCTCACCCACCAAGAACACTGGAAAGCCAAATCTGGTAGGTGTGATTTGGGAGAGCAAGGACTGTGAGGAATGGTAGAAACTCAATTCATTCTGTTTCAGCTGTTTTGGGCAAGACCCTCCCTTCAGTTCATTTGGCCACTAAAGGAGTGATTAAAAAACATTTAGAATCAAGGCCAACCCTTGATTAGGCCAAAAATGTTAAGCAGGCAACTTGTTCTCAGCTAGCTGCCAACTAATCTCAATTAAAGAAGGAGCCAATAGCTTGACATTTTTATAAAATGTTAAAATCGCTGGGGAAGTGCCCTGAAGGTAAACCAGTCTCAGAAATCTCTCAACTACATTGCAGCCAAGTGGTTTGCAAAGTGTTGTCGAACTCACTACTTTCTTGGGCAGCCCCGTGACCCATGCTGAGTTTTGGAAAGCTGGGTTTTGCATTGAGCTGAGACCAGGATCCAAGCGGGCTTCTTCCTATTGCCCTGGCTCCTGTGCCAGAGCCAGAGGACATCTCTCTGTCCTGCCTGCCATGCTTTCCTTCTCTAGACAGCCGTGGTTCTTCCAATCATCTCTCTTGTGCTGTGGCCTTGAGTTCCCTCAGCACTCCGGCCACTCTTCTCCAGACACTCCTAGCTGATAAGCATCCTCCTGCAGTCTGGTGCCCAAAATCCAGCCCAGGGTCATGTGTGGTTTTCACCAATCAGGTCAGGTTGGTCACCTTCCTGGACATGGTAGTTTGGTTAGTGC
>NW_027548607.1:0-875 GCF_008692635.1 Crocuta crocuta
ATAGATAGATAGAGATACATATAGATATAGATATAGATAGATATATTTACTCAGCCATAAAAGAATGAAATCTTACCATTTGCAGTGATGTGGATGGAGCTAGAGAGTATAATGCTAAGGAAAATATATCAATCAGAGAAAGACAAATACCATATAATTTCTCTCATATGTGAAATTTAAGAAACAAAATAAACAATCACAGTGAGGAAAAAGAGAGAGGAAAACCAATAAACAGACTCTTAGCTATAGAGAACACACTGATGGTTACTAGAGGGGAGGTGGGTGGAGGATGGGTTACATGGGTGATAGGTATTAAGGAGGGCACTTGTTATAATGAGCACTAGATACAATATGTAAGTGATAAATCACTACATTCTACTCCTGAAACCAATACTTCACAATATGTTAGCTAACTAGGATTTAAATAAAAATTTGAAAAAATATGCAAAGAATTCTTCAACTCAACAGTAAGAAACCTATGCAGTGTAAAAATGGAGAAAAGATCTGAACAGACACCTCACCGAGGAATATATGCAGATGGAGAACAAACTCATTCATCTCTGGTGGAAACCGAAAATGGTACAAACACTTTGGAAGACAGCTTGGCAGCTTCTTACAGATCTGAACCAAACTTAGGACACAAACCAGCAAATGTCTTCTTAGTTATTTATGAGACTGAATTGGAAATAATACCCACATTAGAGTCTGCACATGAATGTTTACAGCAGTTTCAGTCTTAACGCCCTTAATATGAGCATGAATAATGAAAATGTGGGACATCAGCACAATGGAGTACTTACTAATTGTGTTGCTCTTTTATGGAAATTATCTTATTATTCTCTGGAATTATACCAACTTAGTCTTCTAAGCCTGAA
>NW_027548608.1:0-872 GCF_008692635.1 Crocuta crocuta
CGAGATCATGACCTAAGCGAAAGTCGGACGTTTTACCGACTAAGCCACCCAGGCGCCCCTAGCGCACAGCTTTTTTAACACGTTACTATTATGCTAATTCATTTCACCAGTATGGTACCAAGAAGGGGCAATAAACAAGAAGGCCCTGTCTTTGTCACTTCCTTTACTTGTGTTACCTTCCTCCCTAATTCTCTTTGATCTGCTGATACTCAATGGGCAGTCTAGGGACCACCAATATAAGCATCCCTTGGGAGACTGAAGAAACACAGAATCTCAGGGCCCACTCAGATCTGCGAATTAGATGCATTTGACAAGATCGTCTGCATGATTCCTGTGTATGTGAAAGTATATAGAACATCCTCCTAAAGGCATACTTTATCTTGCTGAGAGGGAAACAAGACATTGATCTCTTTTGATATTTTCATTTCTATTATCTCCACTGTTATCCAAAAAATTCATAATCTAGAATCAACCCTCTTCCCCAAAGCCAAAATAAGATATTAGTTTTAAGAAAAAACTAACATTTGTTTAACCCTTTCTAATTTACGTCATACTCTCCTCATCACATGCACTTGATGTTTGCGGTATCCTTGAGAGGCAGGCAAGTGTTATAACTCTCATTGTACAAATTAGGCAATGATGGCTGATGGATGTTAAGTGACATCTTCCCACTTATACATGACTAATTTTCTGACTCCAGGTTTAGTGCACCTTTTGCTACTGCACCATGATGATTGGATATAAGATCTCAAAACAGAACGTCAGGGGAGCAGCATAAATTTAGGACATAAAATCGAGGTGGAAATCACTGGAAAAAGTTGGTGGAAAATGGGTTATATAATTAGTAGTCACCTTATCTAAGATTTCATCCC
>NW_027548609.1:0-875 GCF_008692635.1 Crocuta crocuta
GCACTGGGTGTTATATGGAAACCAACTTGACATTAAACTATTTAAAAAAAAAAAACAGAAAATGCTGATGGAAAACAAGAGGGAACATGACGATCAAAGTGGTTGGGGGCCCAGTGATCCAGCAGAAAAACACTGGTCTGACAGTGGGCAGGAGTAAATGGATGAGGGAGAAAATGGAAGCATAATTAGAAGGAAATAATGAGAGGGGCTTGAAAGCAAACTAGGATTTTTTCTTGTAGAAAATGAGAAAACATTTCCTTCAGTTTAGCAATTTAGATAGTGGGCGGTGGAATAAATGGCTCCAGACAAGGCTATCCCTTCCCACCTCGCTCGTAACACAATTTCATTAACATTTTAATTTCTGGCCACAGAACTTTCCTAAAGTAATAAATTGCTCTGCTTTCTGGAGCTAGTTTTCTCCTAAGACCTAGAAGTTATTAACTATTGAAAAATTAAAGATGTGATCATTTTTCCCTTAAGTAATTGCTATTTAAAAATATTTTGTGAAAAGAAAAGATTCCTATGACTGGGAAATTTTATCGATAGTAACATCGTTAACGATGGAGTACCTCGGTTCTTAAAGCATTTTTATAGAAGTTCGCTAGTT
This sequence comes from Crocuta crocuta, assembly GCF_008692635.1. Classification (NCBI taxonomy): domain Eukaryota; kingdom Metazoa; phylum Chordata; class Mammalia; order Carnivora; family Hyaenidae; genus Crocuta; species Crocuta crocuta. The sequence continues at coordinate 608 of NW_027548609.1, forward strand.
GATCACATTTCATTTATACATTTAAGAAGTAATGCTCTGATGAAAGGCGAGGAAAAAGCATCGTCCGTGAGTATCAACCATACTCCAAGAGCGCTTAAATCAGTATTCCCCGAGTCCATGTGCCCACTCAAGAAGCGTGTATTTAAAGCCTGCTGAAAAAGGGATAATGCTGAGTGAAGATGAGAGACGATACAAACATGAACACAAGTGCTGTCTAAGGGATAGAAAACTGTCCTAGGGAAACCAGATCAATGAACATCTGTGCAGT
>NW_027548610.1:0-876 GCF_008692635.1 Crocuta crocuta
AAAAAAAAAAAAAAAATACTAAGACCCAAACAGGTAAGGTGAACTTCCCGAAGGCCACAGAGCTAGTAAAGGATCTGGGAGTTTGTGAGTTTGTAATTCCAGTGTCTCCTGGCCCTTTGGTGACTTCCCTGGGCAAGTCAGGGGTGGGACAGAGGACAGATATGTATGACTGAAAGCAGAGGGTCAGAACAGGGATGCAGGCTGGTGTAGGGGCAAAAAGGAGGTTCAGAGGTAGGTGGGGACATCAGGGTCATCAGACTCGCTCCTCCCTTCAACAAATGCTGATTGAGCCCATAGCACCTATAAGAGGCCCTGGCGCTACAACGATTTACAGTCCCCGCCCTGAAGGAACTCATGGTCCAATGGGAAGAGAGAGATAGGTAAATGCCAATGGTGCGCCATGATGGGTAAAGTATAGGAGATGGCGGACACTCATAGAAGAGATATGTAAGCTGGGCTTGGCAACCCAGGAAGGCTTCCTGGAGGAAGTGGTGTCTAATGTGAGACCCGAAATGAGTAGGACACAGTTGTGACACCTTGCCTCTTTAGAGAGAAGAGCTTTGCTGGGAATCAGAGGTGTCATGGGAGATCAAGTCTAGGCTGGTACCCATGTCAGCATCGACCCAGAGCAGCCGGACGGCCAAAAGCTGGATTTGGCCTCCGAGAGCTGGGTTGCTGGCTTCCATGTTGCTCTGTGATGACAGCAAAATTCTTAAGATTTCAGCCCCTTCTCATAAAAAGTGTGTGTGTGTGTGCGCGCGCTCATGCACGTGAGCGCGTGTTTATAGATCTATACATACATACAGGTGGGGACAGAAATGTATTTGAGGGCTGCTTACCTGAGGCTGCGTAAAGTAATGAGCCATGGGCGATGCC
>NW_027548611.1:0-876 GCF_008692635.1 Crocuta crocuta
GAAGGAAGAAAGAATGAGGAAGGAAGGAAGAGAAGGAGAAGAGAGGGAGGAAGAGAAGGAGGAAACATAGAAAAATACTACTGTAACCTTACAGTAGGAACAGCCTTTTAAACAAGATTTGTTAAAAGACATAAACCAAAAGTATGAAATTATAACTTTGACTGTATGCACAAGGAGGCATTTCTAAGGATTTCAACACAGCATTTTAGTAATAGCTAAAAACTGGAAATGCCCGAAAGGTTCATTGAGAGGAAGATGGTTAATTGTGACCTATTCATACCATAGAATGTTATTCAGAGGTCAGAAAGAACAAAGCTGACCTGTATGTAATGACAAAACGCACAACACGCAAGAAGGCCATTCTCAATGTCATGCAGGTGTCACTCATCATACCCAGGCAGTGACCCTGGGTCAAGATGTGTCGATAAGTGAAAAAAGCAAGTCAGAGAATAAAATAATTACATTAATTTACAAAGTGCAATATAATGCAATTTATACTATAAAATGAGGGTGTGGCACAAAGGATCTATGTTTTTATCTGTGCATCCTATACATATGTAAATGCCTAAAGTAAAGTCTGGGACATTTAAAAAATAAATATATGTGTTTGTTTAAAAAAGAGGTAGAGAGCATGAAAGGATTGCTACATGATTAGTGCTCCTGTGGCAAGAGCTCCCCGAATAGTTTTGAGCAATAAGACCAGGTTTTCTAAGTGTCACCCGGTTCACAAACTCATCTCTTGCGGGTTTCCCCAGAGAAACTCCCTAGGTTAGAGCCTGAACTTTCCTGATTTATCCAGCAGGCGGCAGAAGCACCATGAGTCGACTATCCTGAGACCTGAAATTTAGGGCTGAGCCAGCCTTCTCCAGCAGTGGA
>NW_027548612.1:0-876 GCF_008692635.1 Crocuta crocuta
AACAACAACAACAGTAACAACAACAAGAATATAAACATTTTATAGGTTTATAATTTTGTCGAGTCACTATCGTGGATACGTTATACTTATTGACTTAGCATCATACATGAAAGTCTCTTATATGCTCTTGCACATCATGGTTTTCCTTCTGGTTTAACTGGTCGTTTCCAGTGCTAATCACACTTTCTTTATGGTGATTAATTGCACACTCTAGGAATAAGATGTCCAGAATATAGGTGTGAACTTTGGAGAATTCAAATCAGTAACAACCAGTATTTCTATAATTTAAAGACTTTAGTCTTTCATCACCATGTGAAAATAAATTGGAAAGAAAGAGAAATAGAAGTCTAGGCAGTCTTTGCACAGTGCTGTCTTAACTTCATACCGTGCATATTGAAAACGTGTTCTTCCAAGATGTACAGTATGAAGTTAATACGCACTGTGCAAATCAAGGACTCCTGTAGCATCATTCTAACTCAGCAGACCATGTCCTATCTTCCATACATGTTACATTCCTCCCTTCATTCTCTATAGTCTCCACTGCCCTTTTCTCCCATTTATTCCTCCCAGCTTGTGAGCTTGTGTTGAAATATTTGTCTTTTCCTTCCCTTCTTTTTTTTCCCCCTCTTTATGCTCAAACTTAAATACTGGAGGGGAAAAAAGGCAGCTCATAGGTAAAGAAATAACAACAACAATAAAAAATGAGTTGCAGACACATGCAAGAATTAAATATGCTAGTGAAAATTTCTTGAAGTTCATTCTGTGATTAATACTATGCTAACGAAGGAATAGAATATAAACCATGCATACCTTCTATTTCAAGGGTCTCCTACCCTTGTGAGGATCATGGGACATAGACACAAGCAAGCACCCCCC
>NW_027548613.1:0-876 GCF_008692635.1 Crocuta crocuta
GGTGCACTCTCTTTGGGAATCCACCATTGTTGTTTTTGAAGATAAAGAAATTTGTACTGTTCTGGGCAGCTCGGCGTGAAGACACACATGCAAGCTGTGTCCTTCCATGATGTTGGCCTCATTCAATCCTAAAGCAAGGCTAACATAACTGTAAAGCAGGTTCAGGACTCCAAACTCCATGACATTTCATGACACATGTTACTTGGCTTCATGCAGGTCACACAAAACAAAGCACAATATGAAGTCACAACACAAACAAGATACGATAAAGGGTAAGAAGTTAACAAACCACACATGAGGTCAGTCCGTGAGTGCACAGTTGAGATGAAGCATCAGTCTGGTCCAAGCCAGGCATTAGCACATGCTACTTGTTATGGAGAATCTCTGTTGTGGTCAGAGATCAATCTGGCAGAGCTTTCAGTGGCAGTCACCTTTTGGATGTGTTGAGACAGGAAAGGATCAGCATCTGGACAGTCTGAGAGTTCACTGCAAAAATCCTGCCTTTTTAAAGAAGTTTAATCAGTCTTGGGCCTTTGCAGACCTTCTCTGGTTCTGGTTATCATTTCTGGGTATCATCAGCCTGTGCTGGTTTTGGCAATGTCTAGCCTCAGCTGCAACACCCCTAGCTGCTCATGTCAGTGCTTGACATGAGTCTCTGCCTGACATGAGTGACTCCATCTTGCTCTTTACAACCATCAGCTCCAGTTAGGAAGCTTTCCAACTTTTCTGTTTTCAAGCACAAGTTTGGGCAAAGACATCTCCATTTCTTGATGAATTTGAAAGAGGGAGAACTGTTTACTCAACAGCTGACCTGTCTTTACAAGATCTCCCGGGCACCTGGGTGGCTCAGGCGGTTAAGCATCTGACTTCGGCTCA
>NW_027548614.1:0-877 GCF_008692635.1 Crocuta crocuta
TGAAAAGCCTATAAATATACTATATTGGAACCTTTGCTGTATCCTGACAATTTTCCACAGAGAAGCATTCTAAGAGAATAATAATTTGTGCACTAGATGTGAGAATGGCTCAGGAAATAGCGTTTTCAGAAACCTAAATTATATCCATTTTAAGAGACGTAGTACAAAGAGTCGGGAAGAGAGAACTTTTCTTACGATACCAGGAGCAGCCAAATGCTTGCAAAGCAGGGTGGCCAAGAGTTTCGCGGACGCTTCCCTTAGCTGTCAGTTGCTTCCTTTACTATGACGCGCCATATGACCTTGAGGCCTGGCTCACACATGTAATGTATGGCGTATATCGATGGTACCAAGGTGACTGTTAAGAGGGCGTTACCCAGTGGGTTTACAATCATCTTGTATTTTTCGCAGTCGTGATAAACACTGGCAGCAACGAACTGGGTGACAGAAATCTGTGTTACTTTCTTAGGTCCTCCTTCTGGCCTACTATGTGTCTTCACTCCGCCTAGAGAGGCAGAGAGCCTAAGGCTGCGCTAACAACACTGTCTCCAGTCACGGGCGGCTATTTAAATTTTAATGTAAAAGAATTAAAATAAAATTTAAAAAGGCATTTGATCGGCTACACGAGCCACATTTCAACTGCTCAATAGTCACTCGTGTCTAAGCCTCAGGGTAAGGACAGAACATTTTCATGGTCTCAGATGAACAGTTGCATCATCTCATCGACTGGACGCCTTCCCCAGTGGCCAAGTGTGTAGTCCCTACAGCCAGACCCATTCAAACACTGAGGAGCTGCAAAAGCTGAAGCATGTTTATTTCCTCATTTTTCTAGGCCTCCATTTCCCCACCTGTGAAATGAGGACAACAGTACACAGAGAAG
>NW_027548615.1:0-877 GCF_008692635.1 Crocuta crocuta
CGAGAGCTGGGTGGAGGGTGCCTGTTAGTGTTCTGGTCAGGCTTCGTGTTTGGCTCCAGGGTCTGGCCAAGCAACTCAGGGAGGTCTACGTTTGGGCTCATGATCTGCTTCTGCTGGCCCATGCAAGCCTTTTCTATGTTATGACAAACTTCTGGCTTCCTCCCTGAGGAAATCTCCTGTGGCCATGAGCACCAGTACAGTTCCTGGCCCACAGGTGGGTCGTGGCATCCCTAGAGGCCAGAGCCATGGCCAGGATTAGGTTCAGGTCCTGAAGGGCACAGGGCATGATGAACCAACAGCAGTGCAGGGCCCTTCCGTGAGGGCTGAGTGGAGGGCACTTGACAGGGCTCGGATGAGCAGTAGGGGCTGGCTTCAAGGCCAGCTACTGCTGTTTGCTAGGCAGAGGTTTGGGCTCAAGATCTCCTTCCGGGGGCCCCAAGGCTCCTGTGGACACGTCATGCTGAACATCAGGTTTTTTTGCTCAGAGATTCGGTGCCTTTCAAGCGCCCCAAGTCACTTCTCTACACACCCGCCAGATGGATGACCATAGAATCAGAGGTATGGGGAAGGTTATGGTTCAGACCCTGGTGATGGTAGGGGCGAACTGTGAGAATTGCATAGATCTCCCCCGAGGGAGAGCTGAGGGCACATGTGAGGGTGTGGGTCTGGCTTAGGATTTGGATTCACGGGTTGGCTGAACGTGTGGGTCAGGCTCCTGCTTCCTTCTGCATCCTTTTCTAGAGGACACTCCATTCTGGACATGAAAGCGGCATAGTGATCTACCCCTTCATCCCTGATGAATTCGGCACCAGTCAGGAGTCTCTGGTCCGTTCTTTCTTCAGAGTAAGATCAGGGAGCCCTGAGATCAGAGCCAAGG
>NW_027548616.1:0-877 GCF_008692635.1 Crocuta crocuta
CCCCTCATCCACAGAGAGGATGGTTAGGAGTGTAGACGGGTAGACAGAGCCCATGCCAGGATAGGAGCACAGAATGAATCACAAACAAAACCACAAGAGCAAGGTCACAAACACTTGGAGCCGCTGTTATGCAGTCAGGCCTATTTGGTAGATGAAAAGGCAGGTTTCTGCCCTGAACGTGGAACAGAGTGGCTGGTGGCCGGTGCCGTCCAGAACCAGGGTGGGCTGCGTCACAGAGGCTCGTGGTGTGTGTGCGAGTGGGAGCACCCTCGGAGGGACCTGAACCATCGTTTAGCGGACTCTGAGCAGGTCTGCGTGCTCTGGCCTGGCCGAGCCTCTGCACACCCGGTCGGAAAGTGGTCTGGACCTCCCCGGAGGGCATCACACGTGGCCCACTTGGCAGAGCTCTGGGGCTCACGGAGGCCCAGTGCTGAAGGGCCGCACTGAGGGCATGGGGTTCAGGAGACACTGCTTCCGAAGCCCGTGGTGCCATCTCCTTCCACGTCTTTCTACGGTGCATCCCGGGCTTGCTGGGGAGGAGGCCTCTGGGACCAGCAGTGCCTGCTGCTGGATTAATTACCCTTCATTAGGTTACATCCCGTGCCGGAAAGAGCGTGAGAGAGACGTCTAGTGCCTCCTGCGTCTGCAGGCCCTCCAAAGACCTGTGAGGGCACACTCCCTGGTGGAGAGCGAGTGCCCGCTGCTGGCTCACCTGAGAGAGTGGGAGAGGAGGTCCCAGGTGTGGCTGAGGCCGCGGTGACGGGGCCGTGGGCGCGCAGGAGGGCCACCACGCCGGGCCGGGCCTGCGTTTCTTCCTGAGAGGGACGGGTGCCCCTGTGCTCACGGTGTCAGCCGCGCTGCACGAGGGAGCCCTTCC
>NW_027548618.1:0-877 GCF_008692635.1 Crocuta crocuta
AAAAAAAAAAGTCTACCTACTTTCTGTCGCTGTCCAATTTCCCCCACAACATTTGTTGAAGGGACTCTCTTTATCCCATTGCATATTTTAACCTCCTTCAATGAAGATTAATCAATCATATAATCATGGATTTACTTCTGAGATTTCTACATGTTCACAATGATTTATGCGTTTATTTTTTGCCAGTCTCATATTGTTTTGATAACTATAGTTTTGTAATATAATTTTATCTATCCAACTGTGATCCCATTAGAATTGTTTATCCTTTCTAAGACTGCTGTTTCTATTCAGGGAATTTGTGGTTCCATACACGTTTTAGAATTGTTTTAGTTAAGTGAGCTGTTGGTAAATTGATGGGGATTACATACATGTGTAGATTGGTTTGAGTTGTGTGGACATTTGAAGGATATTTTTCTTTCTATCAATGAGCATGGAATCTCTTCTTTTGTTTGTGCCTTCTTTAAATTATTTTCCCAAAGTTCTATAGTTTTGATAGTACAGGTTGTCTCCTCCTTGATTAACTTTATTCCTAGGCATTTTATTAGGTTTTGGTGTAATTTTAAATGGGATAATTTACTTAGTTTCTATTTCTGCTACTTTGTTATTGGCATATATAAATGCCATATATTTCTCTTCCTTTATTTTGTATCCTATAACCTGATTGAATTAATTTGTCAGTTCTAATAAATTTTTTTGGTGGAAGCCCTAGGAATTTTTGTTTGCTTGCTTGTTTGTTTTTTACCATTTTATTTTAATTTATTTGTTTCAATTCAAGTTAGTTAACATATAGTGTAGTATTAGATTCAGGAGTAGAATCCAGTGATTCATCACTTACATATAACACCCGGTGCTCATCCCAACTAGTGTCCTCCTTAAC
>NW_027548619.1:0-877 GCF_008692635.1 Crocuta crocuta
TGCAGGGCTGGAGTTCTGTCTCACTGAGGGTGCCCGGGCGTGTCTGGGTCCCGCATTCCGTCCGCAGGGGCACCTCCACGGAGCGTGGGGGGCGCAGGGGGTGAGCACGGGCTGGAGTAGGGCGTTTATCCCGCGAGTGGCTTCTGCAAGCGGGCGACCCGTGGAGGCAGCGGCCTGAGCAGACAGACCTGCGCCCCGCGCCCGTGGAGACGGACAGCGTCATGTGGGGTGTGCGGCCGTGCGGCCCGGGCTTGCGGCTCGGGGCGCCCTGAAGCCCACGTCCCGCGCTGAGAATCTGCCCTCCGGCGCTTCCCGGGGAGGCATTTTCACCAGCTCCTCAGAAGCCCCTGCTTTTTGTTTCTTTCTCTTCTGAGAATGAGACACATACCAGGTTTCTTTTCCGCATGATGCATCCCCAAATCTAAATGTGGATTCTGAGCGGACCAGGCCTCCAAGGTGTGGACAGAAGCACCCGGGGCTGCTTGAGCCCCGTGTTCTCGGGTTTCACGGCTTAAGGGCCGCACAACCACGTCGGCCCCCAGAGAGCAGGGCTGTCCCCGGGCGGGGAGGGGGGCTCTGGGCGCTGCCACGCGTGACTCCCCCGTTCTCTTTCCAAGCCACGTATCTGATTTTGTGGACTTTCTCCACGGGCGCTGCCCCCGCTGCGTGAGCCGGGCCAGGTGCGCCCCGACCGAGGCTGATGACCCAGCGCCGTCTTCCTGCCGCGTCCTCGGAGAGCAGGTTGGGTGTGCTCCCGTGACCGTCCCACGGAAATTTGTTTTGAAGTACTTAAGCCTGTAAACCTCTCTGTCCCCCGGACCCGGGGCCTCATGACCCGAGGCCCCTTCATCACACGCGTGTGAGCACACGCCTGCCC
>NW_027548620.1:0-878 GCF_008692635.1 Crocuta crocuta
GGTTGGATTATCAGTCAATATAAGTCTGTTCTAATGCCAAAGCCCTAACTACCCTATAGTTATTGACGATAGTTGTGTTGAATTTTTCCAAGGTTTTCCCTAGGTTTTTAAATAAAGGGGACTTGAGAATCTCTCACTAGCATTTGCATGTGTTGCTTTAAGGGAAAGAGGAGGCTGGAACCATGCTAATATACAGACAACGGTAAGAAATTATGCGTACCCATGAAGTGTCTCATATATTGTCCCAGGAGGGGCAAGACTGACACGTGATGTTAGACTTATTTATTCAGGCAACTATAATTATTAAAGCTGAGTTGAACCCAATGGTAGAGTATTCTACAATTCAACTTTCTAAATAATTTTCATTCTAGTGTTTTAATTTTCCTTATTTACCTGATTTTTTAATTTCATTTAAAAAACTGACTTAAAGTTTTCTAACACTCTATATTCATTCATATTTTAGACTCATTCATTCAGCTAGCATTTATTGCCTTCATAAGGTCTAAACAATACCATGTGTGCAGTGCAAAGTTATGACACTGGAGACTTGTCCTTATGCAGCCACTTATGGACTTTCCTACTTTCCTTCTTGATGACTTGGTGTGGGCCCACAAGGTGTACTGGACACCGGGTTTCACTTTGGTGATCTCCAGGTGGGTCCCACCTGCACTGCCGTTGGGATGTATAAGGTAGTTCAGGTGCCCATATTTTAGAGTACTGTTCTTCCTTGTTAATTTATATATATACATGTATATAACCATATATATATATGGCCATATATACATATATATGGCTTTGATAACATATATACATAGAAAATACAAGCTTGCTATTCTGGCAACACATGTTCACAGAAAAAAGTATTAAATAATAAGAAA
>NW_027548621.1:0-877 GCF_008692635.1 Crocuta crocuta
TCCAAATTTGAGAACAGGTCAATCAAATAGCATTTAATTTGGAAGGCAGCTCAGGTCTCACAATCATTCATTTACTATGGCCAGATATTCAGTCTCTATTAGGACCTAACAGCAAAAATCAGGAGCTGTTTCTCAAGGAAAGTAGTTTTTTGTCAAAGACATAGAGCTTTGTTCTCAGTTATGGGACTCTACTGTCATTCTCTTATTAGGGTGTTTTAAAGGCTCAATGATCTCTTACAGACACTTTGTGCACATTAGATTTCCTGGGTCACAGGATCTAAGTAGCAAGAGTGGCTTATTCTTTAAACTGAACTGGCGGAAGAATATTCTTTTGCTTTGGGGCTTCCTTAAATATAGAGCCTATGGTCTATTCAATAAGTAGGGAGGAACAACATCTGTGTAACATTATTTTGCCTCTGTCATACTAAAAGCCCACCATATGTGTGCCTTTTTCTCCATGGAACTGGATACAAGGTGCAGCAGTGAAGTGTCTTTCACTTTGGAGGGGATACCTCTATATATCCCAGATCTCTAGACTCCCAGAAAAATCAGTGAATTGGTAGACCTCTGAACTTTCTGGAATTCATCTCTTATCTTCAGTCAGATATGTGTCTTACCAAGGTGTCTTCTGTATTTGCTATTTTCTGACTTAATTGTGATAACCAATCCCACCTACTGGAATTAGTACAAAGAATCCAGAAACTCTGGTAATTGTAGTTATGTTAATAATTTTGACCCACAGGAGCTATGTTCCTTTTTTCCTCCTTAGTCTAGCATTTTAGAATTCATTTTCATACATATTCCCCTGGCTTCTGCTATATAAATTAGAAAAAAAGTCATACAACTCTTTTGATATATAAGCTCTCTCGTCTAGGTA
>NW_027548622.1:0-874 GCF_008692635.1 Crocuta crocuta
AGGACACTTGTTGGGATGAGCACTGGGTGTTATACATAAGGGATGCATCACTGGAATCTACTCCTGAAATCAACATTGCACTATACGCTAGGTAACTTGGATGTAAATTTAAAAAGAAAAGGAAAGAAAATCATCCAGTTGTGTGTAGAGGTATATACATGGTTTGGCCAACTCGTTTATATTCCCAAGGGTTGCCCTTGAGAACATCCTGATGAAGATATCTTAGAAACAGGAATGGTACCCACAAGAAAAATACATTTTTTTTACTGCTTTATTTTCTTGATTTAAAGAATACCCAGGTTTTTGGGATAATAATTCTTATCTCCCAGACAATGCATTGTGCCTTAATCCTAGAACAGCTTTCTCTCAAGCTCACCTCTAAGGGAAAAATATGGACAGATCACTGAAAAGGTACTGCCTTCTCCATTACACCAGGAGACATTTATCCAATCTGTGTGTGCAGTGGAGGGGTGGGTAGTAGCTTCACTCCCTGTCGCTCTGTAGTACTAAGAGGGAACAAAAAATCTAAATCCTGGGTCACATATAGAAAGGAAGGAACTATAAGGTGAATGGTAAATGGGCTTTTTCTCTGATCCTCTATCCTGTATCTAACTCCTCTAAAGTCAGTCTCTCTCTCTCTCTGCGTGTGTGTGTGTGTGTGTGTCTTCACATGTGCTGTACCCCTCTGTTCTCAACATAGCCTTGGCCCATCTATAACCAATCACACCAATCTGAAGAGGACACAGTGTCAGAGACCCTAGTTTTTATTTTTATTTAAATATTTTAATGTTTATTGATTTTTGAGAGAGAGAGAGAGAATGCGAGCAGAAGAGGAGCAGAGAGAGAGGGAGACACAGAATCTGAAGTAGGCTCC
>NW_027548623.1:0-879 GCF_008692635.1 Crocuta crocuta
AATCCTTAAAATGCTATTAAAATGGTACAAACAAAATATATATGAAAATGGTGGAGTAGAAAATGAAATGTAGTACCTTAACTTGATAGAAAATGAAACAAGTTTGAAAAAGATAATTGTGAAGTCTAAGTACTGATACATGTGAAAATATTTTATTTTGTGATATAATAGTAAGTGAAAAAAGATGAAGAATTCTATCTCTGCTGTATTCATGGCTATAGAAGTTACTTCATTAATGTCATTACTATAATGTTTATGCTGCAAACAATTATAGTAACAGTGGAGTAAGAGGTGAAAGGTATTCATGCCTTTGTGTAGAGAAGAAATAGTTGTGAAGAACAGGATATAATTTCCATAGAAGCAACACATGGAGGATGAGTCCCTTTCCCACTTCCCCACATGAGCCCAGGTGAGTGTGACGTAGGAGTTACAATCCAGGAAGGCAAAGTTTGGTCTAGCCTAGGAGATGCCTTCACTTTTAACTTGACAATTTAGCAGATGTCCTATAGCTAGGTGGGCAACCCCCTGACACACAATCCTTCATCTACTCACCCATGAATTTCCATCCACTTTCCAGAAGATGGATTGCTCACCAATGGTTGTGGTCAGGTTGGAAAACAATTATGCCAGCCAAGGGAGAGAGTAATGTTCAGGTGGCAACCTGGGGAGGGGAGGGAACTAAAAGCAATGAGTGGAGGTGGAAGGTCCCCTTTATGTGTATACTGCATTCCACCTTTGCCCTACCAGGCATCCTGAGAAATGACAACAGAGAGTGGCCACTCTTGAACAACAACAATAAAAAATATCTCAGTGGAGAATAATGGGACTAGAAGATGCATTGTGAGGTAGGCATGCCTTATTAGGGTGAGATTTAGGACT
>NW_027548624.1:0-879 GCF_008692635.1 Crocuta crocuta
ATAATGAGGGTTAGGGAGGCAAATGGCCTCTTGGCTTATAAAGAGCAGAGTAGTGGCTTTGCTTCCTCTTAGAACCACTGACCCGGTTAAGTTTTCCACTGCATTTTCACAGGCATTCCAGAACCCATTCCTGGCTCCTCACACAGGCTCCAGTGATGTCGTAGGCCCAGGCTTCTTCCCGGACCAGGCTGCATGCTTCTGGAACCAAGAGACCTACCTATGCTCATCGCACTCAAGCTGGGCCTAGGACTCAAAAGATGGACATCACCTGGGTGAAAAGCCTATGCTCAGTGGCCAAAGGCAACCTTAAGGCAGCAGCACCTCATTCCCTCACAAGGGCCTGAGCTCACGTCAGGAGGGGCCCCGGACTATGTGGCCCTGCTGGTAAACAGAGAGGCAGGACTGGGATCACACACGGGATGGGGTAGGGAGTGGTGGGGCAAAAGGCAGGGATGTTACTAGGAACCCCCCCCAACCGTCTTATTTTCCCCCACAGAAACGGCCACTGTGCAAACCATCCTGTGTCCCTCTTTCTCCAAGAGGACACTCCCCCCTCAACATGTGTCCCAACGGCACACCATCATCCCCCTTGCCACGCGTGAAGTCTTCTGTCTTGCTGCCAGCCTCTGTCCCCAACCGTGTCCCTTCCACAGAGAGGTCTCCTCCTACCCCATGCTTGCCCTGCACCCCAAGTTTTTCCTGTTTTACCTAAATTTGTAGTTGTCTGGCAGGAAGTAACCCATCTTGCAGTCTTGTCGAGCCTGGAAGATCTGTTTCAGCAGGTGCTGCCTGCTAAGGCCATATCCATTCAAAATGCAGCTCCCAAAAAGGAGCTTCCCCCCAGCGAACATCTGTCAACACAGAGGAAGGAAAGAGCGG
>NW_027548625.1:0-879 GCF_008692635.1 Crocuta crocuta
AACCAAAAAAAAAAAAAAAAAGGATTTCTGGATCAAGTAGAATTCCTGGGCTGTTTGACAGATATTGCTAAATTGCTCCTCATAAATTTAGTACTACTTTGTAGATTCATCAGCAGTTGCTCTCCCCACCAATGTGAAATAAGCCATCCTTTCCCCATAATTTGAAATGTGGCTGTTTTTAATCCTAGTTTATATTGCACATAGTTTTTTAAAATCTTCCTTTATATACTGTCAAACTTCTGAAGACTGAATTTTATGTCTCTCACTGTTTCTGAAACAACATACCCCATATCAGAACACAATACTCATTAAATGGATGAGTAAACAAGGTCAACATTAGACTTTAATGCAGGTGACTGTGCTCTAGGCAGTGAATTATAACAGGTAAACTGCTGTTTCGAAAAAACAACAGTCCGGTTACACAATGAGAAGTATACCAGGTAGTTATCATTAAACAAATCATTGTTATTTTTAAATAATTTTAAGCACTAGGGTGTCTGGGCTGTAGGAGTTAAACATGGCTCTTCCTACAGAACTTCTATATTCTTATATATTCAAGGCCTCTATTTGTGGGAAGGAGTGGTTAGGGAGGGTAGAACTGCTCCCAGAAGCTAGAAATGCATTTTATATAGCTTCTCAATGTAACAAGGTGTTACATACAGAAAGAAAATTGCATAAACCTCAGCAAAGTTTCCTTATTGAGAAGAAGAAAACATTCAGCTGGTGATACTTTTAAATGACTTTGTACGAACAACAGTCCAGTGACTTGTTCAAGCAGGTAAGTTACCATGTCTGAGAATTTCATCTTGAGTGAGCTGCTCTTAAGAATGGTCAAATAAGATTTAACATCGAGAACCACCTGCTAAAGCAGGACTCTCA
>NW_027548626.1:0-879 GCF_008692635.1 Crocuta crocuta
ATTCATGATTGCGCGTGTGATTATGTACACGTATAACCTAAAAACACCAGAAGGAAATATGCCAAAATGTTAAAATTAGTGAAATAAAGGGTAATGAGGTTCTAAGTTTTTCTTTTAATCCACTTCTACATCGCCCAGATTTCTATAATAAACAAGCACTACTGATAATCAGAAAAGAAAAAAAAAAATCTTATTTTAAAACTCTGGGCTGGCTCACCAATTTTCGAGTTCCCCCACGTTTTAGTGAATGCACAGAAGTCTTTAAAGTATATTACATGAACCTGAGCCTTGGGACCTCAACACCCAAACACGGGTCACTACTGCTCCCGAGGCCACAGACCCGTCCCCACGCCCAAATCAGTAAGATTACTTACATCTCTCACAGACATCGTTTCCTCTACTATGATCTCCATCTCTGCACCAGGGTGGACTTCAGTCCCCACAGTGAAACACAGGAACAGCTAAGACCAATGAATGCAATTTAATCTAAATTTAAAAAATTTTATACATGTATTATTTGCTTCCAGAAAAGAAAAGCCAATGGTCCGTGAAATTTTAATAAAAAACTCATATACAAATAAAGATGTTGGGCAATTTAATGCTGCAATTTGAACAATAATCTCAACTGCCTAGAAATGTAAGAGGCTTCACACCAATGTTTTCACCCCCATAGGTACTACTACAGCAGTCGTCTTCTCTCACAGGTATTCTTTATTTCACTATGGCCTTCACTTCTTTCTTGGTCACTCCTCAAAAGGATCTGCTATGCACTATAAGCATGAGCTGGGTTTTTTCTCTGTGTCATTTGGTTGTGATCTTATTTTCTGTCCAGGGAATCTGATCTGTCAGTTCATTTCCTTCCCTTTCAAACTCAATTTT
>NW_027548627.1:0-879 GCF_008692635.1 Crocuta crocuta
GCCATCTGGATGTCTTCCTTGGAAAAATGTGTATTCATGTCTTCTGCCCATTTCTTAGGTGGGCTATTTGTTTTTTCAGTGTTGAGTTTGAGAAGTTTTTATAGATTTTGGATATTAACCCTTCACTAAATATGTCGTTTGCAAATATCTTCTCCGATTCTGTAGGCTGCCTTTTGGTTCTGTGGATTGTTTCCTTCTCTGTACAGAAACTTTTTATCTCGATGAAGCCCCAATACTTCACGTTGGCTTTCGTTTCCCTTGCCTCCAGAGACATGTGTAGGTAGAAGTTTTCCAACTGAGGTCAAAAGCGTTCTTGCCTGTGTTGCCTTCTAAGATTTTTATGGTTTTCTTTCTCATCTTTAGGTCTTTCATCCGTTTGTAATATATTTTTGTGTATTATGTGAGAAAGTGGTCCAGTTTCATTCTTTTTCATAGTGCTGTTCACTTTTCCCAACATTATCTGTTGAAGAGACTGTCTTTTTTTCCATTGGGTATTCTTTCCTGATTTGTTGAAGATTAGCTGACCATATAAAGGTGGGTCTATTTCTGGCTTTTCTATTCTGTTCTATCGATCTATGTGTCTGTTTTTTGTGCCAGTACCATACTGTTTTGGTGACTACACCTTTGTAACATAGCTTGAAATCTGAAGTCGTGGTACTTCTAGTTATGTTTTTCTTTTTCAGAATATTCTTTGGCCGTTTGGAGCCTTCTGTGGTTCTGTACAGGTTTTCGGATTGTTTGTTTTAACTCCATTAAAATGCTGTTGGTATTTTGATAGGGATTTCATTAAAAGTATAGATTGCTTTAGGTGGTGTAGACATTTAATAATGTTTGTTCTTCCACTCCATCAGCATGGAACGCTATTCCATTTCTTTGTGT
>NW_027548628.1:0-879 GCF_008692635.1 Crocuta crocuta
GGGTAGTGCTGTAGGCAGCTGGGCAGGGCAGGGGGTTGGGTGAGTTGAGAGAGTCACCTAATGCACAAAAATTAAGGGGGCATTTACTCTCAGGTTTGTGAAAAGCTGGCCCTACGACCAGAGCTCAGATTTTCTAGGGCTTCTCTGATCAACCTGACTTGGAAATGTCCCTCTGAGGCCTAGGAGGTTGGGTATTTACTTGTCTCCCAACTATTGTCCGGCACTGGTTGAGAGTTGTGCTCAAGGCTGTCAACATCTCCCTTCTCTCTGCACATCTGGGCTGCTGTGCCTGTGCACAGAAAAAGCTCAGTGACTTTGGAGAAAACCCTGAGACAAGAAAGCTGCATGGTTGTATTCAAAGTCAGAAGAGGCAAGGACTGTTGTGTAGTGTGTAGTAAGCGTCTGCTCTAGGGTCACAATGGTAGGATCCAAGCATGGCCCCCCACCCCAGATGGATTTGGGAGGGGCTGCCCTCCAGGGTGTGAACCGGTCAGAGTGCTGAATGTGTCCAGGGAGGAACCTGTATGTGGTAGATGTTCTTCTGCACGTGAAGTACAGCGTCCCCCTCCCCCCCCAAATGCCTACACTCAATGGGGAGGGGTCACAGCATTGCCCTTTCCGTGAACTACCCTGGGGCACATTGTGGCAGGATGGGTTCTCTGATTTGCTCCTCTGTTATTTTTCTGCTTCTCTCAGTGGGCAGAGAGGACATTTTTATCCCCTTCAGACTCGCTTGGTAGATCCTGAGGCAGAACTCTTTATTCCCATTGTACAGACAAGGAAAGTTGTTCAGAGCGGTTGTGCCATATGAGCAAGGGAAGGCCTGAAACCAAATCGAAGTCCTCGGCCCTCTCTTCCAGAGCTCAGTCCAGAGCACCA
>NW_027548629.1:0-879 GCF_008692635.1 Crocuta crocuta
CAGGGCTGCCCTGGACCCTGCGTCCCCGCCAGCCCCGCGGCCCAGAGCTGCCTGGGCCGGCTGTCACCACGCAGGGGCTGCGGGCAGCTGGCTCGCCCGCCACAGGCCGCACACCCGGTGCTCCAGCCGCGGTTCCCCGTCCTCCGCGGCCACGTCCCTCTCTCAACCGCCACCCTCCACTTCACTTCTCACGGGGCGGCAAAGCACGGCCTTCGGGAAACCTAACTGCCTCACGCACGTCAGCATGTTTTCAGCACATATTGCTGAACGCGTTTTGTGCAATTCCCGGCACTGGGCCAACAGCGCTCAGCAAGCGCAGCCCCGCCTCGGCCCCGCGCGGCGCACCCTCAAGGGCAGCCCGCGACAGCCGCTCTAGGGGCTGCGGCCTGTCTGTCCGACGGCAGCTGGGGCCTCAAGGGCAACAAAGCAGCGGCGGCTGGAGCCACAAGCGAGGTGAGTCCAGGGAGGCAGGCCCGGTCCTGGAGAAGGGACCTCGGTGACACCTGGGGGTGATGAGACTCCCCCACGTGGGCCGGGGGTGCGGGACAAGGAGTGGACTGGCGGCCGGGGCAGCCGCTGAAGCGTCTCGAGGGCCTGAGCCGGCAGTGCCGTCGCCTGGAGCTCACAGCCGCGGTGGCGGAGGGGACGGGGTGGGGCACGCGGGACGTGGTCTGTGGGGTGGGGGCAGGTCTCCAGGGGCAACTGCATGCGTCCAGGGCCACCCCGTGTGCCCTCTGCAGGAGCCCCGTGCCCTGGAAAGTCACTGCTCCAGGACAGAAGGGGCTGCAGACTTCGGCCAGGGCGGCTCCGACGCGGTCGCCAGCACCGGGCGGTAACGTGGGTGCCCACGGCAGCCTGCTCTGCGGGGGGAGGACACGG
>NW_027548630.1:0-875 GCF_008692635.1 Crocuta crocuta
TACAATTTGGAGATATTTTATTTGAATAGAGTGGGAGCAAAGCTCGATGGGAATAAACAGTGACTATTAGAGGCAGCATACTAATTAACATGTGGTTTCCTCTATAAATTAGTAATTGATATTGCTAATACTCTGGCTCTGCAATTCTTTATTTTATAATATTGTCAGGCGTAAGATAGATTTTGAAACATATTTGAAAAAAATTCTTCCCTCTCATTTTCCTTCTTTCCTTCACAGTTTTAAATCTATAGCCAAGAATGGATTCTCTCATGTAATTAGAGAGGACCCACATTGTGGGTCAGCAAAATTATGATTTCTTCTTATATCTAACATTTCTTCTTTATTTCAGAAGTGAATATTTATGTTTAAGAATTGTTTTCTGTCTTGTCTTGAAGATTTGCTCACGCTAGGATGTAAATGCGTAACAACCGATCTGGGCTCCATCGGGCATTGCCGATCCCTCCGTGGCTTGTATTTTTGATTGTGGCACAAAAACCGAGCATATGTTTATGTTTCGCTTTGTGTTTTAACATGCATATTACACTTTGTTGGATCCCTCCTCGGACTCGTATGTTTCTCTGGTAGTATAAAACTTACACTCAGCGTCCACTGGATACATGATACAGAGAGTCTTTTAATGCGCAGTTTATTTTCTACATGTGAAGAGACGTTTGGCCCAATGATATACAGCTGGGGAAAAAAGAGCATAGTTTGGCCTGCTTAGTTAAGGATGGCAAACACTCTAATACCTTGTTATCATCATCACTAAGTTCAAAATCAAATTTAAATACTAGGGCGCCTGGGTGGCTCAGTCGGTTAAGTCTCCCACGTTGGCTCAGGTCATGATCTCACGGTTCGTGAGTTGGAGCCCCGCG
>NW_027548631.1:0-879 GCF_008692635.1 Crocuta crocuta
TGAGTGAAGTCATATGATATTTGTCTTTTTCTGACTGACTTATTTTGTTTAGCAGAATTTACTCTAGTTCCATCCACTTTGCAAATGGCAAGATGTCATTCTTTTTGATTGCTGAGTAGTAGCCCATTGAAAATATATCCCACATCTTCTTCATCTATTTATCAGCATGACAGTATTCTCAGATTGACGTTCTCTTGTAAAGGAAGCATTTCCTCATGATTGGTTCCAGCTGTTTTCAAGTGAATATCTAGGGGAAGTCTTTTTCTTCTTATATTCTCAATAGTGTTTCAGGTGTAACATAACTTCCTAGTAGCATTATAATTCCTTTGAATTTAATTACAAAATAAGACCAAATCTCTCCCATCACTAGATAGATCTTTATAACCACCTCTAATTACTCTAAAGTTGGAAATATGCTACTATTTGGGCTTCCAATATGTTCTTGTGATCTTCTAAATTATAAGTTACTGTGCAAAATGTAATGTCTCAATCACTCCCAAAACATTCTTTTATTTTATAAATGATCTTTTCCTTGTAACCATCATCTAGTAAACTATGATTTTAAATTATTTTAAGCACTTCTGTTTGAAAAAACATATTGATGAACCATCATATCTTCATGATACACAATTCTTTTTCCATTCTGTAATATAAATGAATTAAAAATGGCTGCTGTATACAGGTAGGCTGGTCCCCATTTGCTCAATATCCTACTCGTGCCAAGCTCAAATGTTTACACATCCAATTTTTTTTTTTTAAGTAGACATATGGGAACCTGGATGATTTAGCCAGTTTAATCCTCTGACTTCAGCTCAGGTTATGATCCTGCAGTTTGTGGGTTTGGGCCCTGTGTTGGGCTCTGCACTGACAGCTCAGAGC
>NW_027548632.1:0-880 GCF_008692635.1 Crocuta crocuta
GGAAGAAAGAAAACCACATGATTATCTATAAGTACATAAAAAGCATGTGACAAAATTTAACACCTTTTCATGACAAAAAATCTTAACAAGATAGTTATGGAAGGAAATTACCTCACCACAATACAGGCCATACATGAAAAGCTCAGGGCTAACATCATAGTCAGTAGTGAAAATGAATGCTTTCTCTCTAAGATCCAGTACAAGGCAAGGATACTGACACTCTCCACTTCTACTCAATATAGTCCTAAAAGAAAAAGAAATAAAGGGCAACTAGATCAAGATGAAATAAAATTCTATCTGCAGATAACTTGATCATATATGTAGAAACCCTAAACACTTAATAACAATAAAAAACCTTAGAAATAATAAATTCAGTAAAGTTACAAAATATAAAGCCAATGTACGAAAAATCAATCAGTTTTTAATGTACAAACAGCAAACTATCTGAAAAGGAAATTAAGGAAACAATCTTATTCACAGTAGCAAGAAAAAATAAAATATTTAGGAATAAACCAAAGAAGGAAAGACTTGTTTATTTGTATAATTTGGAAATTATAAAGCACTGATGAAGGAAGTTAAAGAAGACGTACATAATTAAAAAGACATCCTGTGTTCATGGATTGGAAAAATTAATATTATTAAAATGTTCATACTACCCAAAGTAATCTAGAGATTCAATGCAATCTCTATCAAATCCCAAAGGCATTCTTTATAAAGGAAGAAAAGACAATAGTAAAATTCATACAATACTACAAAAGATACTGAATAGTCAGTACAATTTCAAAATAGAAGAACAAGGCTGAAGGTATCATACATCCCAATTTCTAAATCTATGACAGAGCTAAAGTATCAAAACAGTATGGTACTGGCATAAAAAAAA
>NW_027548633.1:0-878 GCF_008692635.1 Crocuta crocuta
CGGGAGGCTCTACTGAAAACACGAAAGGGGCAGGGGTGGTGGTACTTGGCCGGAGTCTGGTAGGTATTATCCACACTTTTCTATCTTGCCAGGCTGCCACATTCTTGGTCCCCTGGCTACAGGGAGCAGGCTTTCATTGAGAACCCACCTCCATGCCATTCATTCCTTGTATCTTGAAGTCTCTAGATGGCCTGCCTTCCCCTCTCTACCTTGACAGTCTTCTTATGTTTGTTTTGTATGTAATGTCTGTGGCTTTTCGTTGCTCTTAGCAGGAGAAGAGGGAAGAAAAGCACATCTCTGTCCTTCCATAAGTGGAAGTTACGCAGAGCCTTTTAAACTATGTTTCAGAGGCCAAAGCGGAGCAAAAGTAAAACAGAGCCAGAGTGCCTGGGGCAAGCATTTAACATCTTAGATGGCACTGAAGGTACTGGGGGTGATGTGGTGACAGAACACGAGTGTGGGGGCTGGAATGTCCTCAAAGGGAATACTGACTCAACCTTCGGCAAGCTGCTTTGGCTGTCAGAAGCTCACGTTTCCTGCTGGAAAATAAAAAGCAAGTGACTTCTTATGTCGGGGTGTCAGGAGTAAGTGAGATAAAGTACATCTAGTGCCTGGCATTGAGCATGCACGCCATAAACTTTCCCTAAACAAGTTCCAGCCTTCTATCCTAATATTTCCTAGGTGACCAAGCTCTGTGATGTTGGACATGACCCTTTCCCTTGCTGGGACTCAGTTTCCCCAACTTTAAAAGGTGAGCATTCATCTAGATGCCTGTTACTCCATGGATGGGTCACAGCAGTTTCTGGGAGCTTGTTCAAAAGCAGAATCACAGGGGGGAACCTGGGTGGCTCAGTTGGTTAAGCATCCGACTTTGGCTC
>NW_027548634.1:0-880 GCF_008692635.1 Crocuta crocuta
GAGACTGATCAGGGAGAGGCGGTCGAGTGCTTCCCTCCACAATCAAAGCCTTAAGGGGCAGAGCTTGACATCACTAAACTCTCCTTAACTTATTGTCCCTGTTGATGCCCCCCAAGAACTATCGATACAACTTCCCTCCCACCATAACACCTTTCCCCGGCACTTCTGAAGAGGCTGTGGCTCACCCGGATGTTAGCACAGGACAGCATGAGATCAATGACCCAGTCTCTTCCATGAATGATTAATGCGGCTGGAAGTTACGTCCCCGGGAAGGGAGAAGACATGGCCCCACTCGTGAAGGCTCGAGAACACAGCTATTTTCTCATATCACCTGAGGATACAAGAGTCGACCTCATTGGTGCAGCAAAGGCATTTTAATTTCTATAGTTGTAGGGGATGAATTCCCATGAGTCTCATTAATGAAATATTATTTTGTCTTTCTTCCTCTTATGAGACTTGGGTCTCTGGAGCTAGGAGAGAAAAGAAGAATGCAAATTGTCCCACTGTTGGGATGGGGACACAGACTTGGCATTCCCTGATTGTCTCTTATCCCATTTAACTCTCTTATCCCACAAGGAGGTGCCCTGTCTTTTGGGGTTCTCACTAATAAGTCAGAGTCTCCCATAGTTACTATTCGGTTCTGGTCTGGAGAATTCTGTGTCCCCTAAATCTCTTCTTTCTCCCATCCACACCTGTTCTTTTGGCTCACCATCATGCAGTCATCACAATAGTCAAAGAAAACTGTAGATGGAAAAATAGGGATTGAATGGACATTTTTAAATGGCAAAAAGATAATACTAACAGACACATGAAAAAACGCTCAGCAGCACTCATCAAAAAGAAAACACAAATCAAAACCACGAGGAGATACCACCTCACA
>NW_027548635.1:0-879 GCF_008692635.1 Crocuta crocuta
GAGCTCATTTTCCTATCTTTCCCTGTGCTGTTTTTATGCCTAGAACTACAGAGGGTCTCTACTTGGGTGGTCACTGCTATGACAGCTACACCTTTGGTGGTTGTAGGATCCCATCTCTGTTCTGTGTTTAAGGCCAGGCCTCTGTGCACATCATCAGGCTGAGAAATCGCTCCAATTTCTAGATCTTTAGTCTTTTTTTTTTTTTTTTTCCTTTTTTCCATTTGCCAATCAGGCGGTTTGGATTTTCCTTAGAAGGATTTCTGTACAGGAGAGTCTGGCTGGCTCGGTCACAGAGCACGTGACTCTTGATCTCAAGGTCATGAGTTCAAGCCTTTTTTAGGAAGGAAGGAGCAAGCGAGCAGACAGGCAGGCTCTAAGCTGTTAGCACCCCACCGAGTTGGGTTTCCTTCCAGAAAGCCTGCGCGGGGCGCTCTCCTGAGCACGGCTGCTCCTCCCCGTCCACACCCGGAAGGGATTAATCCAGCTCTTCTCTGCCTTTCAGATCTGACTGAAGAGCGACTGGGGGACAGCGGCGCGGCTGAGAGCACAGAGACCTTCAGCGACAAGGACGCCGACCAGAGGAGCTCCCCGGACGTGGCCAAGAGTAAGGGCTGCTTCACCCCGGAGAGCCCCGAGATCGTAGCGGTGGACGAGGGGGGCTACGCGGTTCAGAAAAACGGCGGCCACGCCGAGAGCCGCCCCGACAGCCCCAAGTTCCACGCGGAGCAGAACCACCTGCTGATCGAGGGCCCCTCGGGGACCGTGACCTTGCCCTTCAGCCTGAAAGCCAACAGGCCGCCCCTGGAAGTGTTAAAAAAGATATTCCCCAACCAGAAGCCGACGGTGCTGGAGCTGATCCTGAAGGGCTGGGGCGGGGAC
>NW_027548636.1:0-880 GCF_008692635.1 Crocuta crocuta
GGAAGTCTGTCTCAGCTTCCAGACCTCCCGCAGATCACCTGCTTTGGCACTACCAGCGGTGGAGGCCGTCTGTGGCAGTTTCTTTTCATTTCTGCAGCCTCTTCATTTTTGGAAAGCCAGATGCACTTTTTCCTGACCCGTCCTCCACCAGCCCATCCAATGGGTGCATAAGGCATAACCTCCGGTATGGAATTCCCTCCCGCTTAACACAGAACAAGTCCTTTTTGTCCCAGACCAAATTCTAACTTAGGAACCGACTGACTCGATCAACATACTAAAATCCTACCATCAGGAAAGTATTCCTGGGAGTAATGATGTATATTGTGTGTGCACGTATGTACCTATCTATGAGCGAGCCTTTATTTCCAGAGAAAATTCCAAAATATAAAGCAGGTGGAAGTGGAGCTTTTCCAGATGGCCAGGTGTGTGGAGAAGGGGCGTGCCCAGGTGGTCTCCCACTTGCTCACACTCCTTCCCACACCCACAGAATGCTGGGCTGTGCAGCCCCAAGTGCCCCCTGACTCCCACCTGTGACAGGAAGCCCACTCCCAGTGCGCAGAGAATATACAGCTGCCCAGGCGGGGGAGGGGGCCGAAGCCTGGCATCCCACCCCCTGGTGAGTCAGGAGCCACACCGCTCCGGGCCATGTCTCCTGGCTAGGCAGTCCCACTGATTAGGAGGGAGTTGCCATATGGCCATTATGTCCTAATTGATTTTTGGTAAATTGCTTTCATCCGGTGAGTTCGGTTTGGGTGGGCCAGATACCTTGTTCCCGTACTTCACTTTTCCTCTGCTATGACTTTCAGAAAACTCAAGGTTTTCATGGGGAACTGGGCATATCTGCTCTGAACATTTTTTTTTTTTTTATTGTTTTGACACA
>NW_027548637.1:0-880 GCF_008692635.1 Crocuta crocuta
GAGAGAGAGAGAGAGAGAATACAAGTGGGGAAGGAGCGGAGAGAGGGAGACTGAGGATGCAAAGTGGGCTCCAGGCTGCCAGTGGAGAGCCCAATATGGGGCTCAAACTCAAGAACCATGAGATCATGACCTAAACCAAAGTCGGATGCTTAACCGACTGAACCACCCAGGTGCTCTGATTTCTTATGATTTTTAAAAGAGTTCGAAATATTTTGTGATCCTTTAAAAGTACAATGGGCTCCAGGCACGGGGCCTGCTATACTTAATGGGAAAGTCAGCCTCGGTTCTAAGGCCAGGTTATCCTCGGGAAATTCTCAGATGAAAAAAAAAGAAGAAGAAGAATTTAAGAAAGGTTTCATTGAAAGCTCTAATACTATTGATGCTCTTCCTGATACTCAAGTATCCAAAAAGTATTTGGAACCTCTTCAGTATCCAGAAAGTAGGCATCTCATGCAAGTGAAACAAAAACCAAAGGTAATTAATTTGCCTGATTAATTTCACACACAAAAAAATTAGTCTAACATTTATCAAGGACATACAATGTCCTGGGGCTATACAATGTGCTGTATATGAATCATCACACTGAGTCCCATTACTACTCCAAGGAACAGGTATTATTATTACTTCTATTATACAAATACAAGACTCAAAAGAAGAAAGTGATTGGTCCAGTGTCCCACAAAAAATAGCTGGTAGAGGCAGGATCTAAACTGATACCTGAGCCTTAACCACAATGTGTATCTCAGCTGGTGTTTCATAATTTCTTTATGATTATACTATATTAGCATTACTTTTACAATGTAATGTACAAGTTGCTCTCTTAATATTCATTGCTAAAATGGGAAAAAGATGATCTGCCTTCACTGTTTGATATCACAAA
>NW_027548638.1:0-881 GCF_008692635.1 Crocuta crocuta
AAAACATATAAAATAATAATAAATAAAAAATTAAAAAATAGTACAAGCAAATTGTCACATGATTCCACCTAGTAAACGTAAATACATAAGACAGAAGCCTGAAAAACACCTGGAGGGCCTGTACCTGAAGACACCTAGACAAAGGGCATGCAAACAACTTAGGAAGATCACATCTCACCCCTATTTCCAACCTACAGCCTTCCATTCCTCAGGGTCTGAAATTAGAACAAGTCTCTGGCATTGGAACCTGGGGCGGGGAGGGGGGTGGTGGATGAGGGTGATTCTTTTTTTTAAGTATGAGTAGACACCATACCAACAGGTCATTTAAAAATAAGGCATACCTTTAAAAGGGGACGATGAGTTAAAGACTCAAGTTGACCACAGAAGGTCCTGGAGCCCTTAAAAGGGAGGTCTGAACAGCCAGCAGTGCTCTTCCTCTGGGGTGTATTGTATTAGAGATACACTTTAGCTTTTCTCAGGCCAGAAGCCCCGATATCTACCCTTTTTTAAAGCTTCGTTTTCCACATCGGTAAAATCAGGGCTTTGGATGTGAAGGTTCCCAAGCCGCCTCCAAGTTTGGAACCTCCTGATTATGCAATACCCAGATATTTTCATTAAGTGATGCTCAACTCCTCCATCTCAATAACATGTTAATCATCTGACTAACTGCTCAGCTTTCCTGCTTTATGAGATCATCGCTGCCAGTTCCAAGTGCATTTGGCTGCCAGAGAGCAAACATTCCATGTGTGAACTGGGGATACATATTGCTGTGATAACAAGTCTGGCAAATTTGAAACATGCTGATTTAATCTGAAACAGCACTAAACCCCAGCACATTGTTGGGGACCTGGGCCTGGGGCAAAGCATCCCAATTTGCTTTC
>NW_027548639.1:0-881 GCF_008692635.1 Crocuta crocuta
TTGACAATAAACTATTAAAAAAATAAAAAAATAAAAAAATAAAAAGGTTATTCACCATAAACAAGTGGTATTTATTCCTGGGATGCAAGGGTAGTTCAATATTTGCATATCAATGTGACACATCACATTAACTAAAACAAAGGATAAAAATCATATGATCATCTCAATAGATGCAGAAAAGCATTTGATGGAATTCAATATCCATTCATGATAAAAAAACAAAACCCTCAACAAAATGGGATTAAAGGAAACATATCGCTACATGATAAAGACCATCTATGAAAAAACCATAGCTAACATCATACTCAGTGGGGAAAAATAGCATTTCCATAGATCAGAAGATAAGGATGTCTACTCTCAGTACTTCTACTCAGCAGAATACTGAAAGTCTGGCCACAGCAATCAGACAACAAAAGGAATTAAAAGTCTTCCAAATTGGTAAGGAAGAAGTAAGACTTTCATTATTTACAAATGGCAGGATACTATACACAAAATCCTAAAGAATCCACCAAAAAACTAATAAATACAGTAAATTGTAGCATACAAAATTAATAGGCAGAAATCTGTTAACATTTCTATACACTTCCTGAAGTAGCAGAAAGAGAAATTAAGAAGAACATCCCATTTACAATTGCACCAAAAAGGATAAAATACCTAGGAGTAAATTCACCAGTGAGGTAAAAGACCTGTATCCTGAAAACCATAAAACACTGATGAATTAAATTGAAGATGACACAAACAAATGCAAAGATAATCCATGCTCATGGACTGGGAGACCTAGTATTATTAAAATGTCCATAACCCAAAGGAATCTAAAGATTTAATGAAATCCCTACCAAAATACCAATAGCATTTTTCACAGAACTAGAACAAATAATCCT
>NW_027548640.1:0-881 GCF_008692635.1 Crocuta crocuta
AGTGCAAGTACGGAGCTCCTTACTTCTCCGCCATCTTGCCCCGGATCTCCCAATGTGTCATTTAAAGCCACTGTGTCCTTGATGACTTTCTGTTTGGATGATTTAGCCATTGGTATAAGTGGGTTGTTAAAATACTCTACTAATATTGTATTATTATCGATTACTTCTTAGATGTTTGTTATTAGCTGTTTTATGTATTTGAGTGCTTTATGTTGGCTGCACAAATATTTGAAGTTGTTATATCTTATTGTTGGATTGTCTCTTTTATGATCATGCTGTGTCCTTTGTTTCTTAGGTCCTTCTTTGTTTCTTATTACAGTCTTTGTTTTAAAGTCTGTCTTGTTCATTATAAGTATTGCTACCCTGACTTTCTTTTCACTTCCGTTTATATAATAAATGCTTTTCTATCCCTTCACTTTCAAACTACATTTGTCTTTAGGTCTGAAATGAGTCTCTTGTAGGCAGCATATAAATGAGTCTAGCTTTTTTATCCATTCTATCATCATATGTTTTCTGATTGGAGTGTTAGGTACATTTACATTCAAGTAATTAATAGGTATGTATTTATTGCCATTTTGTTACTTGTTTTCTGTTTGTTTTTGTAGTTCTCTGTTCATTTCTTCTCTTGCTTTCTTCTCTCATGGTTTGCTGGCTCACTTTAATGATAAACTTGGATTCTTTCTCTTCATATTTTTACTGTCTATTACCAATTTTTGATTTGTAGTTACCATTAGATTTATATATGACATCTTATGCATATAGCAGTCTATATTAAGTTGATGGTGACTTAAGTTTGAACCCATTCTTTACTCCTCTTCCCACACCCACATATTTTAGGTATATGATGTCACACTTTACACCTTTTTACTTGGTGAATCCTT
>NW_027548641.1:0-878 GCF_008692635.1 Crocuta crocuta
TCCATTTTTGTATTGATGGACACTTGGGTTGCTTCTATACCTTAGCTACCAGCAACAAAGCTGCAATAAGCACAGGCATGCATATATCTTTTTGATTCAGTGTTTTGGTCTTCTTTGGGTAAATACCCAGCAGCGAAATGACTGGATCCTATGGTATTTCTTGAGGATTCTCCATGCTGTTGTCCACAGGGGTCGCACCAATTTACATTCCCACCAACAGGGCACTCGGGTTTCCTTTTCTCCACATGCTTGCCAATGCCTATTATCTCTTCTCTAGGATATTAGCCATTTTGACAGGTGTAAGGGGATATCTCGTGATGGTTTTGGTTTGCATTTCCCTGATGATCGATGATGAGCAGCTTTTCATGTGTCAGTTAGCCCCCTGTATGTCTTTGGGAAATGTCTATTCAGGTCCTCTGCCCATTCTTAATTGGACCATTTCTGGGGTTATTTTGGCGTTGAGTTGTAGAAGCTCTTTCCATATTTCCATATTTTGGGTGTTAACCCCTCATTGGATATATCATTTCCACGTATCTTTTCCCATTTAGTAGGTTGCCTTTTGTTTTGTTAATGCCTTGTTTCGCCATGCGAAAGCGTTTTATTTTGGTGTAGTCTCAGTAGTTTAATTTTGCTTTGGTTGCCCTTGCCTAAGGAGACATATCAGGAAAAATTATTTTAACACTGCTGTCTAAGAGATTACTGCCCATGTTTTGAAAAGGAATTTTATGGTTTCTCGTCTCCCAGTTAGGTCTTTAATTCATTTTGAGTTTATTTTTGTGTATGATGTAAAAAAGTGGTCTACTTTTGTTTATAGTTTATTGTCAAGTTGGTTTCCAGATAACAGCCAGTGCTCATCCCCACAAGTGCCCTCCTCCATG
>NW_027548642.1:0-881 GCF_008692635.1 Crocuta crocuta
CCCTCTCTCTCTGCCCCTCCCCCATTCACACTGTCTCTCTCTCTCTTAAAAATAAACATTAAAAAAATTTCATAATAAAAATTTACATTACATTATTACATTTAATAAATCTTTACCCCCAGGGGTAACACAGAAGGTTGACAACAAATATTAATCCCAACCCTCGGAGGACACCTAAAACTGAAGTCACCAAGAATAACTGTTAATAACTGTTCATAACTGTATGAATGCTGCATCTCAAACTTGCTTTTCCCTTCATTATCAGACTTCACTGAGATTCTCCTGCGTTTGCTTCCCTCCAGTTGTAAGCCACTGCTGTCCGTAACGGTATTTTCGAAGACACGCAAAACTCACAGTGTGGGTGGGAGAGAATCCTGTTTCTCTCTTCCAAAACCGTGGCCCGCGGCTCTCCGCCCTGGTAATGGGGCCAGGAGACAGAGGCCTCTCCACTCCTTAGGCTGGAGGCGTGAGGAGTGACCCCCAAGGCTGTAGCAGGGTGCCCACCACCCACCCGGTCGTCACGTGCTGGCATCCAGGTGTCAGCTTTCGGTCCTCTCTCCCCCTTACCCCTGCTGTGGTATGAATCTGTCCCCTAAAATCCATGTGTTGAAACCTCACCCCCAAAGTGAAGGTGTTAGAAGATGGACCTCTGGGAGGCGAGTAGGTCATAGGGTAGAGCCACCAGGGATGGGATCGGTGCCGTATTAGTGACCCCAGACGGCTCCCTTCCCCTTCCTCCACATGAGCACACAAGGGAGATCAGGGCCTCATCAGGCCTCGCTGTCCCCTGGCCTCTGACTTCCAGCCTCCTGAACCATGGGAAACACATTTCATTCTTTTTCTCTTAATTTTGTTAAAGTTTATTTTTATTTATTTTTTTT
>NW_027548643.1:0-881 GCF_008692635.1 Crocuta crocuta
GGCTCTGAGCTGTCAGCACAGAGCCCGATGTAGGGTTCAAACTCACAAACGGAGAGACCATGACCTGAGCCAAAGTCAGATGCTTCATCAACTGAGCCACCCAGGGGCCCCTAAAAATAAAATCTTAAAGAAGAAAGAAGGCCTTTGTGGCTGAGGTGTTTAGAGGAGAGGAAGGTCTGAGCAAGAGATGGGGGTAAGGTCATGTAGGCTTTGGTTTTACTCCCAAGTGGAATGAAAATCTACTGGAAGCTTTTGTTCCCCGCAACCCCACGCCCCCACACACAAAGGTTTGGAGGCAGAGAGTGACAGGATCTGATTTATGGTTGAAGAGAATCATTTGGATTGCTGAATGGATGATGGACTACACAGGGACAAAAGACGAGGCAGGGAGACCCGTGCGGGCTGTTGGAATCATCCAGAGAGTGGTGACGGTGTGTGGGACTAGGCTTCTGGTAATGGAGATATTTTGGAGGCAGATGGATTGGATGTGACCTGTGAGGGATAGGGAATAATTAAGGATGACTCCTAGGTTTGTGGTCTAAGTACCTGAGGGGAGTTGAATTTGGTAGTCGTGTTTGCATAATACCTGTAACATGGCTAAAGCTTGTTTATAAATTTTTGATCCTTCCATCAGCTCTCAAACAAGTACCTGAATTTCACAGGTGAGGAAGCCTAGATGGGGTCAAGTGTCTTGCCTAGGGTCCCTCACTGGAGTATGAGCATCATTTCCAAAGTGAGCCCTGTGCTGTCTCTGGCTTTTTCCTGGTTCCTCATGCCTCCCAGAGGGCTGCCTGGTTCCTACTTCAAGGGAGTGTTGATGCTTGAACCGCCTCTTTGCTGGCTCCAGCTTTCTTTGACTTGTTTTTCTCTGCACCTGTTTA
>NW_027548644.1:0-882 GCF_008692635.1 Crocuta crocuta
CCCTAAGAAATCCGAGGCCCCTACTACGGATCCACCTGGCCCGTGGGCTGAGCCAAGGCTAAAATCCTGAAGGACCGGCGAGAGCAACAGGCGTCGGGGCAGCTACAGAGACGGGAAGGGGAGGTGGGCCTGCGTGCCAGGGAGGCCTGGAGGGAAGGGCCCAGTCGAGGCTCAGGGCCAGGCGCAAGGGCCGGTTTGGAAAGGGGACAGTGGGCTCGCCGGCGGGGTAAACTGAGGCTGAGAAAGCAGCTCTGGCCTGGTGAGGGAGCAGGCCTGGTTAGGGGGTAGATTTAACGAAGCCGAGGGTCCCGGTTTAGTTTCAGGGAAGGTGCGTCGGGTTCAAGGGAGCTGGTCTGGTGAGGGGTAAGGGGGGGCGGCCCGGCTTGGGGAGGGACATCGAGTTCGCACCGATACGCAGGGCTCCGGGAGCAGCTCTAGCACGCACGCCAGACAGAGCCGCGGGGTCACGGGCAGCAGCCAGCGCGGGTCGTGGCGGTAATGGGCCCTCGCGTAGAGCAGCGCCGGCTCCTCGTCTCTCCCGGGCCCCCGAGGGCCCGCCGCCGCCGACTCCCTCACAGCCATCTGCCGCAGTGGTTCCCGCGCAGCCTGTGCGCAAGCGCACTTGAAAGAGGCCCCCACGCCGGCAACGCTGTGCGCGGGGGGGGGGAGGTGCAAAGTGGGGCTAACGCAGCTGCGCGAACCCAGGGCGACGCAAAGGCCGGGAGGACGTGTGGGGGGCACGAAGACTGGAGGGTATCGACAGAAACCAACGCGGCCGGGTCTTTAAGCCTGTGGGCATTCGTCTTGACCACACTGTAGATCGAAAAGTATTTGTAAAGATGGGGCGCCTGGGTGGCTTAGTCGGTTAAAAGTCCGACTTTC
>NW_027548645.1:0-865 GCF_008692635.1 Crocuta crocuta
AGAGAGAGAGAGAGAATTTGAAGCAGGCTTCAAACTCTGGGCTGTCAGCATAGAGTCTGACAGGGGGCTTGAACACCACAAACTGTGAGATCATGACCTGAGCCAAACTGACTGAGCCACCCAGGTGCTCCTGTTTGTTTTCTAAGTAAGCCCTACTAAGGCTCAATGCAGTACTTAAACTCATGACCCTAGATCAAGAGTCACATGCTCCATCTAGTAAGCCAGCCAGGTGCTTCTATTTTAACTATTTATTTCTCCACCAGGTGATATATATACACCCAGAAAAAATTCCAAAAAAGTAAAAAGGGCCACCACTTCTGCTAACCTCCCAGTTCATCTTCTCATAGACAGCCATGTTGACAATTCTTTCCTTAGGCTTCAAGAGATAGTCTAAGCAATTACAGACACAGACATTTCCCCCTTGTACAAATACTAGCATAGCAAATACTAGTATTGGATCTTGGAGAGCTATTCAACTCAGCTCTTCCTGAGTTGCCTAACTCTTACCTTTTTTTTTTTTTTGGTTTGTTTTTAGATTCTCCCCACATTTATTTGTAAATTTGGCATAATTTTTGTAAAATATGATTCATCCATTTTAAGTGTGCAATTTAATAAGTTTTGGCAATTGTATATAGTCATGTAACTATCACCACAACTAAGATATGAAATAGTTCCATCACCATGAAGAGTTCCCTTTACTCCATTGCGATTAATCCCCTTACCTAACACAGTTCTGTGCAACCACTGACCTACTTGCTGCCACTGTGATTGTGTGTGTGTGTGTGTGTGTGTGTGTGTTATAGAATTTTATATAAAAATTAGAGCAGAGGGGCGCCTGGGTGGCTTAGTCGGTTAAGCGTCCGAC
>NW_027548646.1:0-881 GCF_008692635.1 Crocuta crocuta
TTTTTTTTTTTTTTTAATAATTTTACTTATTTATTTTGAGAGAGGGGGTGGGGAAGGGGCAGAGAGAGAGGAGTAGAAAGAATCCCAAGCAGGCTCCGCGCTGTCAGGGCAGAGCCTAACACGGGACTTGAGCTCATGAACTTGACCTGAGCCAATAGCAAGAGTTGGATGCTTAACCGACTGAGCCACCCAGGCGCCCTGGAGATGGGAGTCTTTAAAAGAAGTGGTTAAATGGGTAAGTGGTTAAATCTGATTAGTGCCCTTATTAAAGAACCCCCAGAGAGCCCCCCACCCCTTCCATCACGTGCGGGCACGAGAAGACGGCCACTGTGAGCCAGAAGCAGGCTGCTGCCAGACACCTAATCTGCCAGGACCTTGACCTTGCACTTCCAACCTCTGGAACCGTGAGAGAGAAACATCTGTTATGTATAAGCCCCCTGGCGTGTGGCATTTTATTCCAGCAGCCCAGACATACTAACGCACACCTATACCCCCATCTTCGCTTATTCTCATGTTCACACGAGTGTGGTGATTTGGGGGTGCACTTAGGTCATGTGACAGTAGCTCTCCTTGTGCTGTTATTCTAAGCACATCCCTTAAATTAACACTTTCAATCTTAATCCTTTTAACCCTGCGAAGCAACTGTCAGTAGCCCCAGATTACGAATGAGGAAACTGAGGCACAGAGAGGGTAAGTAACTGGCCCAGAGGCGTACACCTCCGGTGGGCAACGCTGGGGTCTGAGCCCAGGTGGCCAGGCTCCGGAGCCCAGGTTCCTGACGCCTTTCCTCCGGGAAGGACTGTGTGGTGCTCTCCACATCACTGAAAACCCAGTCTGATTCACCAAACGGCTTGCTCTGCTCAACTTTATGCATGTTTTCG
>NW_027548647.1:0-883 GCF_008692635.1 Crocuta crocuta
GTCAGGGTGAAGATGTGGCTGCTGTGTGGCAGGTAGAAAGGAAAGAAGAGGGAGAAAGTCAACTCGACTCATTGGCACAGGGGCTTTGATTAATTGTACTGATTGTCTCCTCTGGTGACCGTTCCCGCAGAGCTCTCCTGGGACAGCCAGCTCTTGGCTCCTGCGCTCCAGGCCTGGCTGTGATTTGGGCCTCAGCTCCCTCAGTTCTGGTTTATGTCATTATGATCCCATCCTCTCTCCGTCTTCCAGAAAATTGACAGAATCTCTGATTTTCCTCCATTCCCAGAGCTGTTGTGGATTTACTCTCTTTTGTTCAGCTTTCTTGTTATTTCAGTGGGATTTGGGGTGGGAGGCAGAGGGAGGGACTCTGTAAATACTTGTGTTCAGTTCACCACTTAATGTAAAAAACATTTTCAGTAAACAGAACTTTAAGTATTGCAGACGGGAACCCGGTGGTGAAGCCAGTTTGTTCCTTTGAAAATGTTACCTCCTTTAAAAAAAAAAAAAAGAAAGAAAAAGAAAATCGGTGAGAGAAATGGTGGGGGAGAAATCACAGGCTGTTAGCTGAATGTTTTGCTTCCTTTTGGAAGCTTATCGCACCTTCCTCCTTTCAGATCCTGAATATCACCATGGGTGCTTCGAGGCCACCTCCTCGGCGGGGCCCGGTGAATATCATCTTTGCGGTCAGAGGCACACAGGGCTTTCTGAATGGGACGGAAGTGAGCCAGCTGCTCAGGAACTTGAGCGTGGTGGAGTTCAGTTTCTACCTGGGGTACCCAGTGCTCCAGATTGCCGAACGTGAGTACTCCTGGCACGTGAAGCCCTGAGGATGTGACCATGGGTATTTTCAGTGCTTTACCTTTTTTTTTTTTTTTTTTTTTTT
>NW_027548648.1:0-883 GCF_008692635.1 Crocuta crocuta
ATGCAGTCAATATCTGTTGTCCTTCACCTCCATTTCCCTGCTGCTCCTAATTCTGCCCCCTGGAGGCTACAGAAAATAATGAGGATGGTATTACTCATGATCTCCAGCCCCTGTTGAGATCACTTATGTGCCAGGCACTCATACATGCACTTACAATGTTTGTTTTAGTTTATTTTATCTTCACAACAGACTTTTGAGAAACGTACATTTATGACTTTTGTTTGTTATCAGTTAGGAAACTAAAGCACAGAGAAGCTAATTAGTTTAACCAAGGACACATCTCTTGGTCAACTCTTAAAGTATTTTCTCTTTTATAGTCTTAAAGTTTCTACTGAAGTTTTTTTTTTATTTCTTGTACGACAAAGTGTCTCAACTCCTTTCCATCCTTATTCAACTCTGGGCTAGCTATAGTTTTTCAGTGTCCTTGAATGTATTATGGTCCAGATTTAAAAGTACATTTTATGTGTAATATAATTTATAAGCAGGGTACACTAGGATTTTTAATGGCCTTTTTACTGGATGCTGTGCCCAAGGATTATATGAATTTTTATTTTATGGTATTATTTGGTGGTAAACGTACTTTTTGGGGTGGTAAACGTATTTTTGACAGGTTGAGCTTTTCTTCAGGAAAAACTTCTAGGTTCTTTACACAAAATGTAAGCAAATCAAGTCTTCTTCAGTTTCTATGCATTTTTTTAAACAAATGCCTAAGAATTCACTTGGATTTGTTTAATTTTTAGAAATTATTTCATTTTACCTCATTCTTCCTGCCTGCTCTCTTGTCATATAATAAAACATAATGATAGTAATGATACATGTTTAGAACAGAGATCCAAGCTCTGCAGGAAAGTGCATGTATGTGTATTTCCTGTGTGTGTCCTTA
>NW_027548649.1:0-883 GCF_008692635.1 Crocuta crocuta
ATTTTCTCCCCGTCTGTGAGGAGTACTGGAAAAACACATCTTTGCATGTATTCCTCTGTCTGCTCATGATCAGAGCTACTAAAATCCCTACCACTCTTGTTGCCTGACACTGCACGTATGGAGATTTGGTATGTGGCCCTTGCCAGTGGCTATGAGCTCAAGATGCTGCTTTAAAAGCCCCATGTGCCCTTCCCTGAGTCCCGGACCCACCACGAATATGCAAGAACAGCCTGTCCTAAATGACCCAGGCCGAGTGGTGTCTGTTCACTCTTCCCTGGACTGTCCTGAGATTTAAGAATTTGGGGGTATCCTGGCCCTCCGTAACTAAAACATCGATTAGTGACTTTTCTTGGGGAGGGCGCCGGGGGGCATTTTCTCCGTGATGGGGTCCACACGTGGGTAACTTGGCACCTCAGCATCCCTAGTGCCTCAAGGTGTGCTTCCCTTTGTGTCAACTAGATGGACGCAACCCAGCGCTGGCCAGACGCCACACTTGTGAAACTTCTGGCTTTTGTTTGTTTTGTTTTGTTTACAATGAATCTTTCTTTCCTTATCCTTAGATTCCTGCCATTGGATTCTCATAATTATTTTTCAAGTGCCAGGCTTTTGTTTTTGGACTGTCCTGGTTTTTCCTTCTGCCCTGTCTTCCATAATCCTGCTCCTTACTCTGTCCCTCCCCATGGCACATGGCACCCTGCTCCCCCATACTTCAGACTGCCCTTCCCTGCTAGCCGATTGTCCCTCTTACCTCCTTGGCCATCATAGCAACCCTCCACTTACCTTTCCCTAATTGGTAGAGGGTGAACTGCCCCAAGCTGTAAATGAGGGGGTAGGTTTAATTTCTTTTAGACGTGTTGCACTTTTTTAAAAACACTTTTTTTTT
>NW_027548650.1:0-883 GCF_008692635.1 Crocuta crocuta
ATCTATCTATCTATCTATCTGGCTATCTAGCTATCTATCATCTTTTTTATTCTCTAAAATTATAAAGCCTGCCTCCACTCAAGCAACAGAAAACAACTCTACCTAAACATTGAATCCTTTGGAGTTCTCTTCATAAGCCTTAAATGGGTGAGTTACAGCTCCTCGTTAGTGAGTCTGTTACTCTCCCAGGTACGTGAATCAGGTCTCCTGACTGCCAACAGCAGCTGCTGTGAGCGATACTGGGGGTTGGGGTTCTATCCTGCAGTAGCCGAGTGACCCGATAAATAGCAAGTCTGTGTTTGCTTTGTTTCTATACTGTGTGTCCAAGTAAAACAGACCATGTGCAGCCTGGTTTTCCCTGGAAAGCTTATCTAGGGTTAGTGATACCTCGGGTTTGCTTTACAACCAGGCAACAGAGAAGGCTGAAGAAAGTGGAGAAAATGAGGCACAAAAAGAAGATAACGAGGATTCGGGCAACCTTGCTGAGACTTCAGAGAAGGTGAGTGTTTGCTTTTTTTTTTTTTTCCCACCATAATTTCACTGGATTCGATTCACCAAACTTTTTCTGAGCTCCTCTCAGGTGAGCACAGAAGCCTGGGGCTGAGGGTTTAGGCAGAGAGGAAGCAGGAGGAAGGGTTAATGGCTGTGGTCAAGGCAGAGGGCTAACAGGACGCAGAGGCGGGACCCTGAACCCAGGCCTGGAGGGACAGGCAGTTGTGATGTTGGCGCTGGGTTAGGTTCAGGGTCTCTGTAGAACAAGGGACCTTATTCCTTGGCCATGAGTGATGATGGATTCCCAGCAATCCCAGCAAAAATCCCAGTGGGGCGTTTTGTGGGAAGCCATCAGGAGCTGAGGGTAGAGAAGGGCCCTTGGTGGGGGGGG
>NW_027548651.1:0-883 GCF_008692635.1 Crocuta crocuta
GCTGGGCCCACAGGCCACCACTCACTCGACTAACGCCAGCTTCCTTGTCCCTTCCCTCCCGTCCCTCGGGCGGCTCTCAGGAACACTGCCCAGGAAATGCAAGAAGGAGCTGCTGGCGGTGAAGCTCCGGAATCGGCCCAGCAAGCAGGAGCTGGAGGACCGGAACATCTTCCCCCGCAGGACCGACGAAGAGCGGCAGGAAATCCGGCAGCAGATCGAGATGAAACTCTCCAAGTAAGTGGTGGCTTGTAGCCGCAGGCAGAGGCCGGGGGCCCCTCGCAGCCCGCACACCTCGGGGGCCGCTCTTCCCCGCGCTGCGCAGTCTCAGGGCCCCCAGACGGGGCTCCGACCGCGGCTTCTTGCCTTGCCACCGTCCACGCTTGGGACCGGACAGTCCTTTGTCCTGGGGGCCGTCCTTGTCCCTACGCCTCCTCGTGTGACAGAGCTGTCCCCGCACACTTCCACATCACCCCCAGCACAGAAGCACCCGTCTGTAGAGGCCAGGCGAGCCCCCCGAAGGGGTGGAGGGGCCGCGGTTGGGAGAGGCTGTGACAGAGGGGGCAGGACGTGCCTGTGGGTGCCCGGGGCCCGGGGCAGAGGCTGTGCTTGCCGCCCCCAGGCCACCTCCCTGCGCGGATGTGCATCCTGTATTGCCAGATCGTCTGAGGTTTTCGAGGGAGCTGGAGCCTGTCCTGGGGGATGGTCTGTGCACCCAGTTGAGCCCATCTGCCGCCTGGCTGGGACCGGAGCCCTGAGTGAGCGCCCTCTGCTTACAGCCCCCGGGGGCCCCCTGGGCGGTCACTCGGGTTGGCCGGCTGGAGACCCGCTGTGTGGTAGGCCAGGACAGAGCTGTGGGTCCTTGTGGCTGGGTCTGCTGGGGTGC
>NW_027548652.1:0-883 GCF_008692635.1 Crocuta crocuta
AGCCACTCTGACTGGCGTGAGGTGATATCTCAGTGTGGTTTTGATAGTACAAACATTTTTAAAATGATTATGGGTCTTTGTCGATGACTATGGCCAGGGTTGGTTTTCTTATCTTGGGTCAGCATATTACCTGGTCTGAGACAGAACCCAGGATTGCCAATGTAGCATCTCCTCCATGATACCAAAGGTCAGAGTGCTGGCCCCTGGATGGAGCAAACATAGACCTATCAATTGTTATCACACAGTCGTTTTTTAAAAAAGCCCCTTTCCCCCAACCCTATGATGACAGGGAACTTGTACCATTTTCTATAAAAGAAGGAGGCCCCAGCAAAGGGGAGAAGGCGTTCAAGTAATGTGCTTGCTGGGGCAGAACAAGAAAAGTATTGTTGGGGAGAAAAGGCAGAGTCCCCACAGAAGTGAAACCCTATCAACCTGCCTCTTAGAGCTGAAGGCTTTTCTGGTGCAGGGAAAGGACATAGAGCTCAGCTCCCTCAAGCCTGGTGGGCTGCTTAGCACCCCAAGTTGGAAGATTAGGGCTGGGATATCCTCATTGCTTTTGCATTATTTCATTAAGCTGTTGACAAATAAACACATGGAAACAATCCATATCCGGGCACTGATTACATTTTCCTTCAAAGGCATGGCAGGCCCTGTGTCTTCTGTGAAAAATTATCTTAATCCCCCATTGACATCGAACCCACCCTCACATTTTCCAAAATTTCTTAGTCATGCTTTTCAAAGGGTTTGATTGCTGTCCCTTCTATGTGGTTTTGCACACAGTATTTACCTCTTTCTCATCTTCTATCCTGAAGGAACTTGAGGCCAGATAATAGCCAAGTTGACCCCAGTATCACCATCCTTACGAGAGACGCTATCTCCTCTG
>NW_027548653.1:0-883 GCF_008692635.1 Crocuta crocuta
GCCAGGAGCAAGTCGTTCCCGGACCCGCTGGGGTGAATCCACCAGCGTCCCCTCTCCACGACCCACCTCCCTGGGACTGCCCAGCTGCTGCTCACACGGGTGGACCCCTGGGGAGCCGGGGCACCCCATGCGCTTCACGGTCCACTCAGGGCATCCCCAACCAGAGTTCGGTCCGGGGCGAAGCGCTGCACGGGTTGACATGAGGGGTGTGGACCTCCTGCCGGGACTGAACCGGGAACCTAGCGTGAAGAGCTGCAGACTTCACGGGAGCAGAGTGGCCGGGACTGACCTGGACCCACTGCAGGAACCCAGGCGAGCCTCGACGTCCCAAAGGGCAAGGCGCAGGCAGACAAGGGGCTCCCTCCCTGACACCTGCCTGTGGCCACCGGGACTCGCCAGCCTCTCCAGGGTGGCTGTGCAGGGCATGGTGGCTTGGCCACCAGAGTGTGACCCCACCCACTCCCTCTGGGGCCTGGGACAGGAATGCCTGCCTGGGGCAGCTCCTCCTGCAGGGGCTGAGGATGGCCCTCTGGTCCCCAGGAGTGGCTGGGCTCTGGCAAAAGCTCACACCAATGCCTGAGGGCCCCCAGTGGCTGGGAGACCCTTCCTGGGGCACTGGGCAGCCGCTGCTCCCGGCAGGGCCACTTCAGTTTGGGTTGAGGGAGTGAGTCCTTCCTCTCAGGCTTCCTGTCCATCCAGGCTTCCTCACCAGGTCTGATCATTGGCTTCTGCAGTCAGCCCACGGTGGAGAGCTCTGGCCCTCCCCTGGGCCACGGGCTGTCCCCACCCTCATCCCCAGAGGCGCAAGGACAGAATTGGGGGTCTGCAGGAGGCAGGGTGCAGGATGCAGCAACGTCTAGATCTCCCAGGAGGTGCTGGGAGG
>NW_027548654.1:0-883 GCF_008692635.1 Crocuta crocuta
TGCCCACTTGAGGCCAGTAGCACCCTTCGCCCCACTGTGACAACCCTAATGTCTCCGGATGTTTCCGGATGCCCCTGGGGACACTTGCCCCTGTTCCTCGAAGGACAGAAGGTCCCGGCCAGGGAGGGCCCGAGCTGCACCAGGGCTCAGCCTCCCGGCCTCCTGCTGGTCCCGGAGCCCCTCGGGCCCTTGGACGGTGGCCCGCGTGCCGGCGCCCAGGACCGTCCCGCCCCCTCTGGGCAGCCCTGGCCTTTACGAGGCTGTCGTCCTGGGCGCTGGGGCCCTGGCTCTGTGCCTGTGACAGCCCGGGCCTGCCCCCAGGCTGCCTGCTCCAGGTCCTGTCTCCTCACTGCTCCCTGATGTGGCTCCGGGTCTGGGGTCTGGCCCCCCTGCTCCGGTCGGGGTGGGGCCTGGAGGGCCGGGCGGGCAGCCGCGTCCCAGCCCAGGAGCCCAGGCGCAGTCCCTGGTGGGGTCCCCGCGCCGGCGCACCTTGTGGAACACGGAGGCAAAGACCTCCTGGTGGCTGTTCATGTTGATGCCGCCGCAGACTCGCAGGAGCTCCTCCTCATCCTCGGCCTTGGCCTCCTCGAAGGCCTCCAGCTGGATCAGCAGGTCGGCGTCCTCCAGGTCCCTGGGGCGAGAGGGGCCAGCAGGCTGAGGCCACTGCCTCGCCGGCCTCCCCCAACCCTGGCTGGACACGTGGACAACGCTCGGCGGGGCCCGTGCTCTGCACGTGGCCGCTGTAGGCGGGGACAGCTGGGCCAGAGGCTCACGGGCCTGAGGTCAGCCGCGGCTCCACGACCCCCAGGAAGGGGAAGAGCAAGCTGTGACACCCGCAGGGAGAGATGCAACCCGGGGCGGGGGTGCATGCTGGGGTGGGCCA
>NW_027548655.1:0-884 GCF_008692635.1 Crocuta crocuta
CCATACCTCTTCATCTGGGAATTTGTACAGAGGACGGGAAACAAAAACGATAAGACATTTTACCTCGGGCCTTTTGGGAGTCAAATTTCTTCCAGCTTTTGAAGAATACAATCCATTAAAGTCTGAAAGAATAGAGAGGGTTTTTCCCATAGTGGGAAAAGTCTACTGCTGATTCCCAAAGGGGTGTCCACCAAAGGGAATGGAGCTCAGACTCATGGTCCCAATTTCAGTCAGACTGTCCCACTGCCCTGAAAAAAGACGGGACCTATACCAAGTGACTGACGCATCTGGGGGTGGCTTGCCACCGGGGAAAGGGGTCGCAGCAAATGGGACAGCACTTCCTAGTGGCATGGAGGGTCAGCCCAACAGTTTGCCTGAATGGCATGGGAAAAAGGACAGCTCAGGGCTCACCAAGCAGACATGCTCAGGCGAGCATGCATTTGTTTGCATGCAAATTAAGATGGTGGCTAGATCTGGAGAAAAGAGGAAATGGGGCCTGGCCGAAAGAAGTGAGGCTGCTAGAGTCTGCCAGCTGCAGGAAAGGGTCCCAGCCGTGTCCCTAATGTGTGCAGATTTGCCCTGGGTGAACTGCCAACTGCACCGGACTTTGAGAGCAGACCTGAGGGAGACAGAGTGAGAAGGCAGAGGACAGGGGTCGTTCGCCCTCACAGGCATGGGCAGTCTGACCTGTTCACCCACAGACCTTCAGACGACATCTTGGAGCCGCCCTGGCTGGATGCCTTCAGTCTTCTAGCAGGTACTGGGGCTAGGAGGCCAAAGGGCGGAAAAGTGCTTGAGGGAAGAGTCCCTCAGAAGGGTGAAAGAGAAATCCCTCATGCTTTCCTGCAAGGTCGGTCTTGCTGGGTCCCTCTCAGGGCTCTGAA
>NW_027548656.1:0-883 GCF_008692635.1 Crocuta crocuta
GCCCACAGAAACAGGAAGGCAAAGGTATAGCTGAGTACAAAGTCAGGGCAAGTGCAAGAGTATGGAGGCCCGATGAGGCACATAAGGCAGGGCCTCATAGGCCACTGGCCTAGAGTCAGAGCAATGGTGCTGCTCAGCGACACAAAGGGAGCAACTCTGGCACTTGAGAGGGATTAGAAGTTATGGCAGTCTGGGCATGATCTGTATTTACTGAAAGTGGAGCGTTCAGGCAGACGATGCCATCTGCGTGTGCAATGCTGGCCCGCACTGGGTAGTTAGTAAGCAACAACTCCCATCACGCTTGGCCTCACCTGCCTGGATTACAGAACAATACGTCAATACACACCAATTCCAATCTATCTTCAACAAGTGGTGGAAACTGACATGGTAACAGCACAGAATGAGACCGACTCTTGGAAAGGAAAGCCACATTTAGGGACTAGGAAAAGGAAGACGTGATGGCAAGGGAAAAGAAACTAATGATGAGATAACGGCCCAGGGTTACAGAGATCACGGACAAAGAAGCTGCAGTGACAACAGTCCAGCAGAATCCCGAGCTGCCTGGGAACTTGGTAAGGCAGCCTTCTGGTGACTTACACTTGAGAAATCGTCAATGACCCCCACAATTAAAGAATATCTTCCAAAGCTGTATATACGCTTTGTACACCTTCTCCACATCAATTCTCTTCTCCAGTTATATGGACCTCTGAGTGTCCTTATAAGGCTAACAGGTGACAGGTTTAATGTTCCTAGAAGCAAGGTAGCTTGGCCATAACTTATGTTGGAAAGCTCAAAAGGCTTCTCATAATTTGATTTTTCTTCAGTTTTCCCTGAAAGTTAGGCGAGTTTTATCACTAATATCACATTAAAAACTGTTCCCAAA
>NW_027548657.1:0-884 GCF_008692635.1 Crocuta crocuta
AAAACAAACGAGCGGCTCTCGTAGAAGCCCTTTCACATCCCGTGAGCCCGCCCTGGCCATTTCCCACAGTTCACTTGAAACACTTATTTTTTTCATTGTGATACGGCAAAACCTCCTTCCTGCATCATACCACTCCGCACCGTTCTGCTTTGTTTTTTCTTTCCCGAGGGTCGTTTTTAGGAAATGTGGGGTAAACTGAGGTAAACTGACAAATTTCCATGTGGGAAAGACAGAAGAGCATGATTATGGAGGAATAATTGTGGCAAAGGCCATTTAGAGGGATTGAGGCGGCTTAGTTTAGCACTTAGGGCAGCTGAATAAATTATCTTCCACTGTGACAAAAATACAGTATGAAGATAGTTTATGCACGTTAAGTGGGTGTATGTGGATAAATTGTACAAAATGAGCTGTGTTTTAAAATTTAATTTTGGTCTTTAATTTTAATTCCCAAATTTCTTAAGTAAATGATGGCCACGACATCACTATAGGCAGTGTTTATTAGTTTTGAAATGTTTTCTCTCTCATATTTTTGCATAAGAAATTGATATGCACAAGATGAAGGAACAATCATGCTTAACTGTCAATTCTCATTTTCTATATTCCTAAAAAGTAATTTCCTGTCGCATGGGTTAGATACACAGACTCGTGTCAGGAAGTTTGACCAGAAGTGGTTTTTAATGACCTTAGGATTTAGAAAAATAACATATTGAGAGTGAATGATTATAATAAATACATACTTTTAAATTAAAATGATAGGGGAAAAAACTGGCCACCCCCTTCAGAATAATACGTTTGTTTCTGCAAGGGTCTGTCTTGGCATTTATCATTTTGTTGATCACACAACTAATTAATCTGCTTGCTTACTTAAAAAAAAATTGGACACA
>NW_027548658.1:0-884 GCF_008692635.1 Crocuta crocuta
GCAAGCAGGGCCAACCGGGAAGGTCAAGGACGTGCTTGTGTGTGTCACCTCGTAGGATGGCGTCATTTGTAAGGGATATGTCAGGGTGCCCGGGGATATTGTCCACAACGAGGCAGGACGAGCGCCTTTGGCGTGAATAACCCAAACGGGTTATGGTATCTCAGGCTGCATCATCCGAGGAAAACCATGGGTCTGTGAAACACCACAGATTGACACCGTTCCTGTGTATGGTTTAAGCCGGATGTGTCAGGGAGAGAGGAGCTTGGACACCTCTTGCTGAGCAGACGCTGTAACGGACCACTGTGTAGATGGCCCCCAAGTGAGTATCGCGTCTGCTTGAAAGAAAGTGGCCGTAGTGTGCATTGGATTCTTCCAAGTTGTCTCCCTGTGTGAATATGGGGAGCAGACGCGTGATGTGATAGGTCGACGGGAAGGTTCCTGAGGATACATACATACTAGCATATCTTCCTACGGCCTAGGATGGTCGGGAACCCCGCCTCACACATACAGGGGTAAGTGAAGCATTGAAAAGGCGAAGAACACCTGGAATGCGCCCTGAGAATGACCTAGTCTGCAAAGTGCGATGCGTGCTCTCCCACTGGGCCGATGACAGGGCAGCTGTCTCAAAGCTGCAGTGTCACGGAAGCCTACGCACCCAGGTAATCCTAGGGAACACAGGAGCTGCTAAGTTGCATGGGGTAGGTATCCCCCCCTGTGGGTATTTGCACCTACCCGCCACTCCCACGCCCAGCTCACGCAGCGCTTGAGACAAAGCCTCAGGTGCCTGGGACTGGATCAGTTTCCACGGGGAGCCGTGCACCCTTTGGCTAAACGTGCCTTTGCCGCTTATCCCTGGGTCCTCAGGGGAGAGGCCCCGGGGCTTG
>NW_027548659.1:0-884 GCF_008692635.1 Crocuta crocuta
GTGTGTGTGTGTGTGTGTACAAGCCTGAGCTAACCTGTTGTATGACTAGAGAGCTCTTGGAGCACAGATAAGCAATGCTGGCTGAGGCCACCCTGGACCAGATAGCCTCTAGGCAACCTATCCGCTGACAGCAGGTGCATGGGGGAGCCCAGTCAAGATGAGAGAAACTTGTCCTCTGAACCCAGCCTAAACCATCAACCCATAAACTCTTAGGGAAAATATGTAATTGCAATTTTAAGTCACTAAGTTTTGGGTTTCTTTGTTACATAGCGAACACTAACCAAAACACTCATTGTCCAGCCTGCAACAGTGTGGTATAGTCTGCAAACAGAGACTTTGGTTCCAGGAAGATACGGATTTGAATCCTATTTGTGTTGCTTATTAGCTATGTGATCTTGGAGATTCATTTTTGAAACGGGAATGACAATTTCCACAAAGAGGTTGTTGTGAGGAGTAATAGGGCAATTCATATAAAGCTTGCAATACAAAACTTGCTTAGTACAAAATAGATGCTCTATAACTGGGTTCTGTCTAAGAACCAAGGTGAGATCTTCTTAAATTTCAAGGTGTAGGACATGCCATCCTTCTGGGAACCCAAGTCTCCTGTCCCTGATTGTATGCCACTTGCTTGCGTTTTTCAGAGAAAACATTCTTTAAACAATTATTTGAGTATTTTCATTACCAGTGACTTCCATTTGCACTTTTCAACTTCTGTTTTTCTAAAGACTGGAATACAATGGAAT
Organism: Crocuta crocuta; assembly: GCF_008692635.1. NCBI lineage: Eukaryota > Metazoa > Chordata > Mammalia > Carnivora > Hyaenidae > Crocuta > Crocuta crocuta. The sequence continues at coordinate 744 of NW_027548659.1, forward strand.
GAAATGCAGTGTTTTCCTGCAAGACATTTCCTTGGTGATAATGTTGTTCTGTCCTAGAGCTCTCTGGAGATCTGGGACACAAATGTCTACAGACACGAAGGGATAAAGCCAATCCAACTCATTCCTTTGAATGAAAGTTCA
>NW_027548660.1:0-885 GCF_008692635.1 Crocuta crocuta
CCCCCCCATACACTGCTTGCAGATCCTGAGGGATCTGCTCTGAGGACCCCCCTCCCCCCCGCCACGAAGCAGCAGCAGGGTGGGGTTTGCATTGTCTGCCCGGGAGGCTCGCGTATCTGCCCAGTTCACAGCCGCACGCCCTTGACCCTTAGAGTCTGACCTGGGTACACTCCACCCTGCTTACCTCACCTTCCTCTAAAGACCAGTTTAGGTCATTTTTCCAAGAACATCTGCCTGACACCCTCTCCCCCAGCTAGCACTGGCCCCCACCCTCAGTCTTTCAACAGGCAGACCTCCCTCTCGGCGTCGATACTATCCCAGTGTCCTTTGTGTGGGCTTCTGGCTCCCCTACTGCCCGGCGGGGCGGGATCGTGCCTTGTTCATGCTGGAAACGCCCAGGTCCACCCAGGTCTAAGTAACGGGGCAAGGGCTGATCTGTGTGTAAATTGCCTCCACGCACAGAACCTCTTCTTCTCTTCCTCCTCTGACCCTTTCCACCCTCCCCCAACCATTTTACGTCATTTCCAAGAGGCACACCATCTCCTCGCCTGCCTGCCTGGGCCACCCCCATGTCTGCCTCATGGTGCCTCGGCCTCTCCTTCTCTGCTCACGGTCTCTCTCTACAGATTTCCATTACACTTCATCACACGAATTTATTTTCCTATATGCCCCCCCCATAGACTGTGAGTCCTTTGAGCACCCCATCCCACCATATCTCATTTATGGGTATATCCACACTATGCCCCTTGCACAGCACCTATGATGGAGTGGGTGCTAATAATCGTTTGTTGGATGGGTGAATAAATTAATTACTTAATACACACATCCCCAGATCCCTGAATGGAAGGATATAGGAACTAGTGTATATTGCTTAGGACTTTGTGT
>NW_027548661.1:0-886 GCF_008692635.1 Crocuta crocuta
AAAAAAAAAACATCGGACTACACCTATAAAAAAAACCTACTGAATTTTTTTTTGCAATCTTTAAAATTAAGAATTTTTGCTTCCAAATTTTTAAAGTGGGTGAATCTGAGTTTTTAATGCTTCATATATTACTGATAGAGAAAATTTATCATATCACAATGACAACGTTTATTTGTTTGCTTCGAGAGAGAAAGCAGGGGAGGAGCAGAGGGAGAGGGAGAGAATCCTAAGCAGGCCTCACTCTCAGCGTGGAGCCTGACATGGGGCTCGACCCCATGAACCATGCGATCATGACCTGAGCTGAAATCGAGTCTGATGCTTAACCAGCTGAGCCACCAGGAGCCCCGCCCACAGTGACGATGTTTTTAAGGACCCACTTTCAAAATGTTCTCTCGATGGTACAAAGTTTCTTTGTAAAGAGGTTCTCACTCATTAAGACATGACTTCCAAGCAGGATTCCGTGTTTACTTTGCCAAGGGCGTCTGGGGGCCCCACACTCCTGTTGCCAGGTCCTCACCCACAGATAACACACATTTGGAGCAGGGGTTCTTTGGTGAAAGAACCAAATCTGCCTCACTTTGAAGGCTGACACCCGTCTAGACATCTTTTTGGAACAAACGATTTCCACAGTGGTGTCCTATTTCATCACCAAGTATTACAAAATATCACAACATAAACTATAAACCCATTTATGGAGGCCCTGGGAACTGCATCACGAAGCAAAACGCCAAAAGCCGATGGAAGCATGAGGCTCCTAATTCACACCCTTGTGTTTCGGGCTGCTCGTTCACCTGCAGAACAGCAGGCCTGACACGCTGGCGTTTGCGGACATCACGACGCCACGACGCATGACACTGACGTCTGCTGACGTCACAATGCCACGACG
>NW_027548662.1:0-883 GCF_008692635.1 Crocuta crocuta
AAATAAATAAATAAATAAATAAATAAATAAATAAATAAAATATACAGAGGCAGTTCAATATGAGGAATATTTTTCTCTGGGTGAAGACAATCCAAAAACAGAATATGTTTGTCCCCTAAAGGAACCTATAAAGGGAACCAACATTGCACTCCTCTGTGACTGAGTTGGGTAACTTATATATTTATCTTCTTTTATCCTCACAACAATGTTCTGTAAAGAAGATACTATTTACACATCTTTCCTGGATGACAAACTGGGTTTAAAACGGTTTGGTAAAACTGATATGGTACCTGACAGAGCTGAGATCTGAAAGTTAGGGAGTGGGTTCCTACTTCCTGGATGTATCCAGATGAAAACTGACTAACATCAAGTTGTAAACAGGATTCATGGCATTGGTGGGGAAATGGATTAAATGGCATCTAGATTTCTCCTAACTCTGAGATTCCATGAATCTCAGCACAAAACTAAGACTTGTGTTGTTTTAAAAAGGCACTCCTCCCTCCTCAATATGGCGTGCAATTAATATATTGTACCGGAATGCTAATGAGATATAAAATTCCAAAGCGGAGAACAAGTATCTTCACCTTCTAAAGAAGGCCTACCTGTTCATCCTCAAAGACTTACTAAAAACTGACTAGAGGGCTCCTAAAACCTTCATCCACTTCCAGTCTCCATCAGGGAGAGATAAAAACTCAAAAGGAATTCATTAGAAGAAATCATGAAAGAGGATGAAACGTTCACCTCACTATAAAGAGGAAGCACTACAAAAGACTGGGAGTGTTTGCCAGATCTTTCTCCCAAGCTGGTGAGTCCTGCTGACTGCAGGAACTTAGAAGGCTATCTCTGTGCAACCACCGTAGTGAGAGTTTTGAGGTGAACCAGA
>NW_027548663.1:0-886 GCF_008692635.1 Crocuta crocuta
TGTGAGGGCACATATAACGGGCGCAGTGTGGAGAAGCCGGGCATCGGTGACCGGCCAGCACGAGCCCGCCCTCGCTCGGCCCCGCGAGGCCGGCAGGGCCCCATCTTCGGCCCCCTCCGCAGTCCCGAGGGGTCGCCGTGAGCCTGGTCCAGGGCCAGACTGGCTCTGCCGCCGCCTCTCCGGCCCCGAGACGCCGCCTCTTGCCTTCCAGCCACGGCCGAAGAGTGTGCGGCAGTTTAACCCCCTTCCACCATGACCAACAAGGACCCCAAGAAGGGCTCCCAATGTAAGAAGAGTAAAACCAAGATCCTGGAAAATGTCATCAGAAAGTTCCCGTACAGGTACAGACCCCCGCACCCCCAGGCCCACGTCCTGCCCCCCCACCCCAGCAAGCCCGCTGCCTCTGGGCCTCACAGGGTCTCCCTGAGGAGCACGTGCATGGAGGGCTCCCCTGCCGAAGGAGTCCGGGGATCAGGCTGGGCCGGGGAGCGGTCCCTGAAGCCCCCAGGGCACCCAGAAACCTCAGCCAGCAGCAGTTACTGAATGCTCTGCGAGGCAGGCCGTGTCCCAGGTCTCACCATCAATGCACTGATAGGTCCTGGAAAAACCAAACCAAACCAAACCAAAAAAACCTAGCAGCTTCCTAGCTGTGTGACCTCGGGCGAGTCCCTTGACCTCTCCCTGCCTTCATTTCCTCGTCGGTGACGTGTGGGTAACAAGCCCTGCCTCCTAGCATGGCCGTGAGTCCACCTAGGGGTTCGTGTTGGAAGCGCTCAGCGCGACGCCTGGCACGCAGAAAGTTCCAGGCGCGCGCCGGCCGCGGGTCACCTACGGAGACCGGGCGCCCCCTGCAGGCTCTCCGGGCTCACAGGCCCCAGCGCCCAGC
>NW_027548664.1:0-885 GCF_008692635.1 Crocuta crocuta
CAAACTGGGCAGCTGCCTGCCTCAAAATTCACTTAATTGGCTCTATCCCCTCGTTCTAGACCTCTGACCCAAGTGCCCCAAATCAGATTCCTTCTTCTAGGAATCTGAACAGTGACAAGAGAAAACCAGAACCTAGATATCATGGAAGACTCAGACGGAGCCCCATAGACTTCAATGGACCCCAGAGGCCATCGTCTTGGGGCTGACGGTTTGGCTCCTGCCTGCTGCTTGGTTTGTTCTTTGCTTCTTTAAGTCTAAGAGCTATTCACCCTCTAGTTTTTGTTATGGCTTTTGAGCCAGAGTTTGTTTCTATGGCGTACAACCTAAACAAATATAGTAGCTATATTACTTTTATAGTGGAAACAAATATAAAGATGCATCATTTGAATAATTTCATTTGAACAGGTTCACAGGTAATATTCTCCCTTAGGGTTGGCATGGGGGCTGGGGAGAGGCAGAAAATGGTTTCACTACCTCTGGTGCCACTACACCCCAGCATACTGAGGGAGGGGTATTGGGAAGCATGAGTGGCAGGTGGCATGGTCACCTACAGAACTGACTGCCACTTGACACTAATGAAGTGAACTGTGCCTCCAGCAGACAGCTAGCAGTAGGGGCAAAGTGTTCTGATGGATGGGATTCAACAATTCATATAAAAACTCTGTAAGGAGTGCTTGCCATGGGCTGGGCGCAGACAGAGCAAGACACCTGAATTGCTTCTGGCTCATCAACCCATAGCACCTTCTCCTTCACCTGCAGAGCAAGATTCCTAACCCAAGGGGCACCTAGGTGGTTCAGTCAGTTAAGCGTCCGGCTTTGGCTCAGGTCATTGACCTAACAATTCATGGGTTCAAGCCCCATGTCAGGCTCTGTGCTGACAGCTCA
>NW_027548665.1:0-886 GCF_008692635.1 Crocuta crocuta
TCTCCCGGAAGCTGCCGCCAGCGTCCGGCTCCGTATGTGCCTGCAGCAGGGAGCCCTCTCCCGGGGGCTGGGAGCCTTTCTGCCCTGCAGCCCCTCACCCCGCGGAGCCGGGACCACCCCTGCAGCAAATGGAATCGGTCCCTGGGCTCATCCGGGTGTGGGGAGGCCTGCCTTTCCTCCCCACGGGGCTGTTCCCCCCCCCCAATCAGGGCCCCTTACTCCTCGGCCCAGTGCAGTGCCGAGCCGCCCACGCTGCCCAGGGGACGGTGCCAACACTCCCGGTGACCGCAGGGCAGCAGAAAGGCCGGTGGCGACCTGCTCAGGTGGCCCGGCCAGCGAGCACAGACACAGACCCCCACGCGCCTCGGGTGGTGCCGGAGTCTGCAGGATTCGCTCATAGCTGCCTCACAACCTCATAACCTAACACCCGCTTCCCATCTCGTGGCATCCGTGGGCCACGGTCTGGTGCGGCCTAGCTGGCTTCTGAGACCACAGGGCACCACAGGCCATGGTCAGGCGTCAGCTGGGGGCACTGTCACCTGGAGGCTGGCTTCCGGGTGGCCGGCAGCGTTCATTTCCTGTGTCTGCAGGACCGAGGGCCCCAGACACTCGCTGGCTGTTGCAGGAGTGCTCAGGTCCTAGAGGCCACCGTGGCTCCCTGCCACGTGACATTTCCCGCGTGGCCACTTCCTCCCCAAGTCCCTGGCTCCAGTCTGCTTAGAGCAGCCAGGGTCACGGCCAGCAGCTCTGCACCTTGCCCTGCGAGTCTCGGGCTGCCCACTCAAGGGGAAGGGATTGTCCAGGGTCTCGAGGGCGGGGCCACCGGCCATCTGAGAGTCTGTCTCACCGTGACCATGACCCGGAGGCTCCTCTGTGGCACAGACTC
>NW_027548666.1:0-886 GCF_008692635.1 Crocuta crocuta
TTAAAAATGTGACAGATTTATTCATCATTTTTTGTATAAACATCTAGTTTCTTCCTATCAAGGGTCAGATAATAATGCCCAGTGTATAATCTATATAAATTCCTCTTCGTTTGGCTCCTTCAGTTTCATTTTCTATGTGCTATCTGGCATTTTCTGTAAATAGCTATCTTCTTCCCTCAGATGCCAACATCATTTAGAGTCTTGTGATATAGATGTGAATAGCCCCTAATCTCTGCATTTGTAAACAGCAAGTGTGTACTTCTGTTCCCTTGAAACATAGTCTTTACAAAGCTGGTGGTATATTATTCTCATTAACACTTGGAGAAGATTGTGTTTGTCCAGCTGTTCTCTGTGACCTATATGTTTGTTATATCTACATTTTCTTTCTTGTGATCTGCATTTTCTACCTTCCTTCATCAAAGAGAATGGTATTACCCTGTTTCATGTAATGGAAAGGCCCCTTATATCTTGGGGCCTAGGCTGAAATCAAAATTCATTCTGTTGTGATACACTGAGAAAACTTGCACATCTTTTTAAATTTTACATACCTTCAGAGCAGCACTGCATAATGGTTACCATGCCTCATTATCTAGAGCTAATATATCATATGCCTCCTAACATGACAACCTTCACTGAGTGTGACTTCCATTAGGGGTGGTATTATAAGAAAGGATGCTGAAATAACTCTGACATTTATGAGTTAGCCTATATATTAGAAATCACTTAAAGAATCAATATTCAATTAAATCCATAGAATATTTATTTTATTTTATTTTATTTTTGAGACAGAGACAGAGCATGTTTGGGGGAGGGGCAGAGAGAGAGATGGAGATGCATTAATACTCATCCTTGAATTTCATTTTTGTTTGTTTTAAATTTTTTTTAA
>NW_027548667.1:0-876 GCF_008692635.1 Crocuta crocuta
TGACCAGAAAAACTGGCTCAGCTCTTAGTATCTGCTAATTTGTCTATTTGGTTTGGTTCCCTATCTTAGCCACCATCACAGAGACCTGTTTCTCTAGACAGAAGGATGATCTGAGCCCCAGCTCTCTGCTGCTAAGGCCCAAGGCCCAGGGAACAATCGGGTGCCTCAGTGGGCAGTGTCATAAGTGGAAATGTCCTGTGGCCCAGCCATCTTCTGCCAGGAAGAGAGCTACTGTTCCATCATGGCTGCCAGTGGCTGGACCAGCTCACTTACCCTCCTTCTTTCACTCATTCCATGACTCACTCATTCAACAGCATCCTCTGGTAATTGGACCACCCACTCATCAACTCGCTAGTGTATCTGTGGCCAAGCACCAGTTCTTACCAGGGTAGAAGTTCTATCCTGAACATCCTTCCTGCCCTTGGGAAGCTTACAGTTTGGCCACCTCTAAAGACATCTCCCTACATACACACACACATCAACAGGTACTTGGGCCTCTTACAAGTATGGATGATATCAGCATAGGTCTTCAAAGACAATGCATGTGGTCAGATAAACAGAAAGAGCTACTAAGACAAGACAAGCAACAGCTGGATTTTAAAAAGATGGATTAGTTCACAAAGCATCTTGGGGCTTCATTGGTTCTTCCTGAAGGTTTATCATTCTGTTTAACCCATTCATTTATGAGTCATTCACCCACCCATTTAGGCATTCATTTGTCCGTATTCACGGAGGGGATATGATGTGTTTGGCTAGTATGGGGAGAAGATGATAAACACATGAATATATGATAAACTTGAAACAGCTCCTACCACCAGGGAATGTACATATGATGCTAAGAGTAGTGTACACACACACACACACACACACACACAC
>NW_027548668.1:0-886 GCF_008692635.1 Crocuta crocuta
AGGAGCTTGTTCATGAACAGGAGCCACCAGTTATTGATGAACTTGTGTCCTTGGGGAAGACAATGGGACGACATTCAAGAGCTGCTGGAGGAACATGGCCAGAAGCTGACCACCAACGAACTGATGGATCTGCATTGAAAGCAACAGCAAGAGGCTATGGAGGAGATCTGGTCTCCAGAGGAGGAGGAGAAAAAGGCAGAGGAATCCCTTACTTCAAATGAAATTAAGGAGGTGTTAAAATGTAGGAAACAGTGCAACATTTTGTAGAAAAGCACTACCTGAATAAGGCTGTAGCACTGTAAGCCATAAATCTGTTTAACGACAATGCAATGCCACATTTCTGCAAAATCCTCAAAAGGAGGCAAAAGTGAGTGTCATTGGGAAGGTTCTTTGTTAAAGTTGCATGAAAAGAAAACTATTCCATGGAACCAATAAATAGCAGTGATTCCTTTAGTGATAGTGAAAGTCATCCTACACAATAACCCTTTTATCTGTTAGCTTCCTTACACCAGCCTCCAAGGTTTTCAAAGGTAGGTGCAGGTTAATTTGTTTATTTTCTTTATATTTTGTATTTCCTTTATTATTTTGTATTATATTCCAGTATTGTAATCATTTTATATGAATAGTTTTTGGGTTGTGGAACAAATCATCTAGGTTTCTATTATTTCTTATGAGAAAATTCGCTTTGTATACAAGTGCTTTGGATTACAAGCATGTTCCTGCAACAAATTATGCTCACAAACCAAGGTTCTCGTTTATATTTTTATGGACTCCTGATTCTGAACACATTAATATCATTTGCATCTCTTGGTATCAAACTATTGTTGTCTTGTCTGCTTTATGTTTGTAAAATCATTTGTTCATTAAACAAGCTTTAAGTTCATAA
>NW_027548669.1:0-886 GCF_008692635.1 Crocuta crocuta
TTTACAGGGGCCCCTAAGAATGGGTGGCTGCGTGCACAATGGTTTGATGCAAAAGAGATCAAGGAATTGAGAGGTTGGGGTGGATGGTGAGCCTGTGTGGACATTTCAGTACCTAAGAAAGAAAGAGCAGTGGAGAGAGAAAGGTGCTACCATGTTCAGTGGTGAAAACTGAAATAAGAATGATATTTTGGTGTATTTTTAAGTAGAGAAAAATACAGTGTTTTGGAAGCATCGTAGAGAAGGCACCCCTGCTGCCTCCCCAGGATACATCTACGGTAGCTGTCAGAGGTTTCAAAAAACTAAAGCCATTGTTTGAAAAGGCTTCAGCAGGAAGCATCAGGTTCAGAAGAGACCTCGAGACCCTGCCGTGGTTGTGAGCGTACTATGAGAATTGAGTAGATGGATGATTGGATGGGTGGATGAACAAAAAGAAAATGAATTAGATGAATGTATGAATAAAGAAATGAAAAAAAAAAAGGTCAACATGATTATCCTTTGTAGAGTCTTGTCTTTTCATTTTGCACATTCTGCCTTCTGTCTCAGAATTGTAGAGCAATAACTCCCACAAGCCAGCTCGAGTTCTGTCTTACGGACCTACGTTCTAGGATGTTTCAGAACTTGAGTAATACTCTTTTACTTTGGGAAACTAAAGGTTTTCCAGAATTCCTCAGGCTTTTAATACCCAGCTCCTTGAAGCTGTAAAGAAATGCCATACCTGTAAATACTATTCTGAATTTTGTTGATTGATTCCAACAACGAATCACAGTATATCATGGGGACCAAAATTTATTGCCTTTCAGCTCATTTATTTGGCCCCTAGTATCAAAAAGAGCCAATCATTGAATTATAATAGGTGATCTCAACATTCAGAATGCTATATATACTG
>NW_027548670.1:0-887 GCF_008692635.1 Crocuta crocuta
CCCCCCCCATAGCACCCACCATGTATAATTCGACACTAAAACATCGGAGTCAAAAAGTAAGAACAAAATGTTCAAAACATCACGATTATTCTATAATGCTTCTATGCTTCAATGTGCAACATTCAACTTCATTCCAAAGAAATATTTGTACCTCTGGTTTGTTCTTGCCCTGAGCAGTCTTCATCCTACTATTGGGTGATACAATGACATAATGCAGGGGACTGGAGAATGACTAAAGGCAAGTTAGCAATGAGCAGTAGAATATAAATCTAAAAAGGGTCAATATAGTGCTTGCTTCAATAGCACACATACTAAAAATGGGTGGTATAAGTAATAAATTTATGTATCATTTGCTCTAAGCTAAGCAAGTGATACACCATTTCCATTTTGTTCTTATAACAGACATGTTAATGATTGCTGATATTGTTCCTAATCTACCCATGAGTCTCCAGGATAGTTAAAGATGTTTCCAGGAGCTGGATCCCGTTCTGTTGTCTCTGCACCCCGACTGAGCTTTTAAGGCACATGATGTCTTACAAACATAGTGTGGATACCACTTTTTAAAATAAAATGTTCTGTACTTTAAAACACTTAGATAATTATAGTACTCTTGTCTCAACCTGTTTCTGTTTCTCTAAACAAACTTGCAGAAAGTCATTATGTCAGACCTTCATCTTTAGTTAGCACTTTTGATAAATACTAGCAATAGATATCATTGCTATGAAATAAGCTACTCTAGATATCCTTATGCCCCTGGATGTCCATGTTTTCAAGTATTTTTATAAGCCATCCCTTCGGATGATGTGATACATTTCAAGAAATTAAACATGGTGTCCTTCATCTTTGAGGGCCTTAGGCTTTCAATGTAAGCTTTGGGATTTGCAACC
>NW_027548671.1:0-887 GCF_008692635.1 Crocuta crocuta
TCAGCGCCGCGCGCCCCCCAACTTGTCCCGGCCCGAGTCACCCCTCCGCGCTCCCGCCCCTCTCGAGCTCGCACCCCTCCCTCCTCTGCCCGCCCTCCTCCTGCCCTCCCTTCATTCCACTGTGTGGCCTCGCTCTCTCCAGTGCACTTGGAGAGCGGGGCAGGTGAGCTGCCTGCGGGCAGGCGCGGGGCAGAGTCCGGAGCCGCCGGCCGAGGTGAGGTGCGAACAGACCGACTCTCCCCTGCTCTCCGGCCCCCGCCTCTCCCCGTAGCGGGCCGGCCCTGCACCTGGCACTTGCCCCGCTCATCCTCCCCCCGGCCAGACGCGCTCCTCCCCGGCCTGCTCCGTGGCACGCGGCGCGCTGGAGGCGAATGCGGGCTGAACGGAGAGCTGTGGCAGCCGACCACGACCGCCCCGCGCCACCCCTGCATGTGCGGCCTGTGGCGGCTCGCAGCCCCCGGCAGCAGCCTCAGTAGCTTCGGCCGTGCCTCGAGCGGCAGCTGCAGCGGCTCCAGCGGCGGCTGCTCGGCTGAGCCCAGACTGGGAGACACGGTGTGCCTAGGCCTCCGGCTGCTTCTCCACTGTTTGCTCACTGAGCTGTGCGCACCAGGGTGCCGGGCGCAGGAGCAAGCGGGGCCTCGGCGGCGGGCGCAGCTGAGCGGAGGGGTGGTGCGGGTGAAGAGCCTAAGTAACATCATTTTGAGATCAAGGCCTCCATTAAGAGCAACCTTGGGCTACATGTAGCCCCCGTTCCAGGAAAAGCCTCATATTGTTCAAGACTAAAGCCACCCTCGGACCGCTCTCAGATCAGCTGAACATTTCTGTGGTCTGAGTCAAGGCTAGGAACTGCAGACAAATTAACCAATTACTCACCACTTGCCTAAACC
>NW_027548672.1:0-888 GCF_008692635.1 Crocuta crocuta
GAACATGCAAGCAAACGAAGGTGTCAGTGACTAATGGAAAAGGGAACAGGAGGGAGATTTTGAGGAGAGTGAGGACGTTGTCATCTGCAAACCCGCAGGGAGAAGGCACCAATGGGTGGTGGACCCTCCAAAGTCTAACAGGGGTTCTGCAGCAGGGATCCCAGGTCTCTGAGGAAGAGGGGGCGCTAATAGAAATAATGTCTGGAAGATAGACTGCATATTGAGCCGCAGACGCTCCAGATGACCTCCTTAAACCCACAGGGCCAGGCACCCAACCAGGAGATCGCAAATGGCCCGTGGCCTTCAGTCATGATCAAAGGTGAGGCCCATGGATGAACCCAGTGCATCCTTTCCTGACCCTGACCCAGCATAGAACAGCTAGAAGATGCCATCTCTAGAAGATGCCATCCCATCCGCCCCAACCCACCCCTGGCCAGGCCAGAGAATGTCCAATTCTGACATTTGAGGTTCACTAAGGAAAGGCCAACTTACTGCTAATCTACCTTCCAGGGAAGCCTACGTGCTACAAGCCTGGCTTCTCCCCACCTCACAGTCAGACCAGGCTGGTGATCAAAACTGTAGTCCCTAGTTCACAAGAAAACAGAGGCAGGGGTACCCAGCACCGTCAGAACTCCCAAACAAACAAAACAAAGGAGGCAGAGAAAATAGACAATGCAGAAAGCAGAAGACTCCCAAAGCAACAGCAATTGAATTTTAAATTACCATTTTGCTACAATAATCAAATGTTTAGCTCCCATAAAGTACCAATCATTAGAGATCGATCTAAAATTACCTTCCGTTAATAAATCAAAGAATAGCAATCCAAGCATATAGAAAATCATGGAAGTCAATAGCAAAGAAATACAACCGAAATAGATAAAAATGGCT
>NW_027548673.1:0-888 GCF_008692635.1 Crocuta crocuta
ATATGCACAGCTCTCAGAACACTGAAATACATCCATCCACAAGTGGTATTATAGCTTTCTGTCCTGTTACATTATAGTAACTTCAAGACTCCCATTTCATCAATGGTGCACAGCTCCATGTCCTTTTCTTTGGCTTCAAACCCTACTTATTTTTGGTTCTTTTTCTCTATTTCTATTTTCTCTCATCATTGTCTATTTTATTATCTTCCTTTGCATGAGTTGTTAGGCATGCTGGTGGAGATAAGGGCAATATATGCTGCCACGTGTATGCTTCAGGTCTTTTTAATGGTAAAGTGTCATAAAATTATAGTATTTAGGTATTTCCTGACAATTTAACAAGCATAAAATTCTGTAACCTATCTGCTAGGTTTGATTTTTTTCAGTATGTAAAGAACAAAATTTTTTATTACCATGCCTGTAATGTCATGTTATGGATGGAATTTGTTTCTACAAAATTCCTATGTTTTAACCCGAATGTAATATTAGTAGGATGTGGGGGCTTTGGAACTAATTAAGTCATTACAGTGAAGCCCTCACAAATAGGATTAGTGCCCTCGTAAGAAGAGCCATGAGCACTTGTTCTTGCTCTCAACTTCTGCCTTCTAAAGCCGTGAAAACATGGCCATCTGCAAACAAGGAAGTGGACTCTCAAACACCAGATGTGCTAGTGTCTTGACCTTGGATTTTCCAGCTTCCAGAACGGTGAGATAAAACAACGAAATGAAAAGGCAACATACAGAAAGGGAGAAAATATTTGCACATCATAATGAAAGAGTTAATATCCAAAACATATAAAGAACACAACTCAATTGGAAAAAGCAAATAATCTGATTTAAAAAGTGGACAAAGAAAATGAGTAGACGTTTTTCCACAGAAAATATACAAATA
>NW_027548674.1:0-887 GCF_008692635.1 Crocuta crocuta
AAAATATCCCTAGTAGTGACTCTAACTACCTTTATGACTTTGAATATGCCCCTCACCTTTAAGAACAGAATAGATGATATATTTGATTACTTGGAAGTCATGCTTTCTTTTTAACCTGGAACATGTAAGAAAACATGGGCTTACCAGAGACACATAGGGCACCAAATTCACTCTTCTCTGAGTCTCAGCTTTGATCACTGTCCTCTTTCAAACCATTTTACTCTTCTGGGCAGGAGCAGGGACTAAATTGTGGATATCCAATATCTCATAAAATAGCTCATTTTGTAAAGGCTAATATATCTAAGAAATAGTGTAATAATGAATTGTGAGGGGAAGAAGCCATAAATGGGAAAAGGCAATACATCTAGACCATCTGTACCTCAAGAAAAAATCACAAAATAGGTTCACTTTTCCCTAGCAGAATGAAATGCTTCCATTATCTACAAGTGGTGAAGTTATTATAGTTTACTTCTCTGTTCTATGAATTTTCTACATAGTACTAATTTTATGTTACAATAGAAAACTGGCTTCTTACCCATTATTTTATAATTTAAAAAAATTACTTGTCAGAATAAAACAAAGATCAAATATATCCCTTTTCCCAATATGCAATTTGAAATTTCTCTGCTTGCAAATTTCTTTAGGCCTTTCCAATTGTAATGTAAAAGAAATATTCATTAAAGAAAACATAATTATTTTTTTCCATTTGAGATAAAGTTTTTCAGGAAGTGGTCTCAAATGAACAGCTCCATTGGCTTTAAAAAAACCATTTCTAACACTGAACTGGCAAACACATCCACTTAAACTATAAGACTTGGTGATCTTTCACTTTAAAGATCTACAGCTTTGGGGCGCATGGGTGGCTCAGTTGGTTAAGTGTCCGACTT
>NW_027548675.1:0-888 GCF_008692635.1 Crocuta crocuta
GCTGTTAATGTGAGCTGGAGACACAAAGGTTCTGAAGAAGTTCCTAAGAAGAGAAAATACTATGGTACTTGAACTGTATTTACTGACAACGGTCTGCGGATAAGTGGCCCGACTCAGGTCAGATGGTTGTTCAAGTGTCCACTGTGGCGGGTCCCAGACATTCAGGGAGATCACCAGCCCCGTGGACTCCATCAGACAGGTTGGAAGCCTAACCACCCTGGCGGCCGAGGTCCCCTACAGAGGCAGTGAGAAGCGGGGGCTGACAGGCCCCAGGAACACTCTGCTACTGGGCAGCCTGGACTGTTCAAGGACAGTGACCTTAGTCGGTGTGGATCCTGGCAGAGACCCCCTCCAAACCCCAGCAGTGGGCACAAGTTCCCAAATGTGGAACCAACCTTGTGGGGGGTGGCGGTGGTCCAGGGACCCCAGGGAAATGCCACCAGACCCCCAGCATGCAGCTCAGAGACCATCGAGGCAGGAAGTGCTCCCACCCTCCACCCATGCTGCTCCGACGATGAGGCCCAGAAGAGCCAGGCGATTGCAGAGACCCCACACAGGAAGCACAGCGCCTCAGCAAGTGAACTGCGGGCTTGGCCTGGTGAGCAGGACTGTTCCCGCCTTCCAGGCACCCACGCTTCTTTCTGTGATGCAGGGAGAACCGGGGGACAGCAGTGAGCCCCTCCAAAGCCAGGCTGCTGGGACTGTTTGTGGGCTATGTGCAATGGCAGAGGTGAGGGGCAGCTGCACAGATCCCAGTGTTTCAAAGGTAGGCAGGGTGGTGGTCCCAGGAGTTACAAGGTCCTGGGACAGCCCTTCAACATTCCCACGGGGCCAAATGAACTGGTCAGCTGGGCCGCAGAGCTGCAAAGCCCCTCTCCCCTCCCCCCC
>NW_027548676.1:0-888 GCF_008692635.1 Crocuta crocuta
GCCAAGAAGAAATCCCTGATGTGATCTGTGGTGTTCACCATTCCCCGCCCCCCGCCCCGCTTCTCCCCATAGTCAGCCTCAGGAAGGGGATGAGTGAATTGGTTTATCTAAATTAGTACGAGCCCAAAGGGGTTCTTTAGAAATGGGATAGCTGGGCCCTATGTGTCTCTGGGAGTACAGGAAGGGGCTGGAGCAGTTCTGCAGGACCATTTTAGCTCCATGAACCGAGGAGACCCCTGTGCTTTTCCATCTGAAGAGGTGGTTCAAGTCCACGTTTCCCAGTCCCAGATCAATGCTTGAATTCCTGCATGACAATTTTTGGGGCTCCTATCTCTGGGTAACTCAGCCTCAGAGGCTGTCGGTGTGGGGAAGAGGAAGCTATACTGTTTCCTGTTCAGGCCTGTGTCTGCCTCTGCCTCTCTGGCAGCAGGAGGGGACAGAGTATAATGAAGGCTCTGGCTTCCAGGTCCGTCACTTATCCCCCTGGACCTCCATGTCTTCTCCTAGAAGATGGTGGTTGCCGTGAGTCAGTGCTCATAAGTTCGGATGTCAGGGATCCTTGTCCCAGCTTTTCCTTGTGAGCCTGAGTTCTCTGACCTGATGACTTGTCATTGGTTTGGGTCCTTCCAGAGTCAACCATCGACCTCACTGTCCCTCCCGCTGTGAAACTGGAAAATGGAAGCTCAGCCAACATCAGCATCACCCTTCAGTAAGTTCCCAGGCCCAACTCTACCATCAGCCGAGTTCATTCACCGTATGGCTGGGTCTGGGCTGACTCCTGGCTCTGTCTGTTCATATTACAAGTGTGATGCCTTTGCCTTTTCACTTTAAGAAAAGCTAAGAGGTGTCTGGGTGGTTCAGTCAGTTAAGTGTCCAACTTCAGCTCAG
>NW_027548677.1:0-888 GCF_008692635.1 Crocuta crocuta
GATGCCTGTGTGTGTGGAACAGATATTCTTTAGGAGTCTGGAATTATCTCTCTGCTCCTCTAGGACTGGTCACTTCCTTCCTACACTTGCAGACACAGCCAGTACCATGCATGCTGCCAGAAATGTACCGCCCTGTCTCCTCAAACTCCTAGAGAAGTTCTAAGTGGGACCCAGTGGGAAAGGTGGAGCTTTGTGGCACTGATGCTGCCTTATTGAAACCAGGTGGAGGGGAAAGAGACAGGCACTGTTCCTGCTTCATTGGCGTTCAGCTATGTTGGTGTCAGTGTTGGATTTTTCACCTTTTACACGAACATATCTCAAAAGTTTAATTTCTGTCCTGTAGGTCAATGTGGCTGCAAGAGCATTTCCTCCTTTCCAGAAGTGCCCTCCGTGCCCTATCCCATGGGCTGCCCTTTATCACCATTCATAGGCTATCAGCCCACCACACCTTCTCCATCCTAGCGGGCTCTGTGACCTCACCCTCCACCTCCACCTCCACCATTTGCTAAGGTGACTACTTCTTATAGTATAAGTTGACTAATAAAACACACTTCATCTTTTTTCTTGTTGGCTTTTTGGAGATGAGGTAATGTCACCACAGGGCTTTCAGGTCAGCCTGAGCATGTTAAAACGTTCTTCATGTTTCACAGGACATGCAGGAAATGGGCTGTCATTTCCACATAGGGAGCTGGACAGCGCGTGTCCCTTACAGAGAAGAAACAGACCTTATAATGTTGGCAGGCATACCACTCTTTATGATGTAGCTTGTACAGAGACCACGTGTTGGGCTCTCTGAGGGATGAGATACACCCCTAACTTTATTTTTAGCTAGTTGAGACCTGAACTGTTCACAGTTGCTTGATCAGTTATGAAAACACCTAAACCAGG
>NW_027548678.1:0-887 GCF_008692635.1 Crocuta crocuta
ACCGCGAGATCATGACCTGAGCCGAAGTCGGACATTCAACCGACTAAGCCACCCAGGCACCCCTGCATTTTATAATTTCTTTGCTTCCCCATCTAAAATCCTGTTTGTGGAGATGTGTAAAAGGAAAATATTTTTCTCTGATATATTTTATTTGCTTCACAATGCTTATAATTTATTTAAGCAATTAGTATCATTGAACATTTAATATTTTACTTTCTTGCTATCATAAATCACACATTAGTAGATTCAGTAATGCATAGCTTTGTATGCTTTCGAAGAAAAAAAAAATTGCACAGGGCAAAGTTAAATAGGCAAGGCAGACTTTATTTAAAGCTATCACAATAATGGAGAGAGAAGAGAACTGAATTCAACTCTAAGAAAGAAAGGGCAGAAAGACTTTTAAGTGCTCGAGTGAGAGGGAGACCAGAGGCCGTCTGTATTTACATCTATTGGTTTTACTCAGAAGCAAAGTAAACTTTCTCCTGTCTTTGTGACAGGACATAGTTTTATCATTTGTGCAAGGCACCAGCAAAAGTTAGACTCCCATCTTCCCACAGAAGCTGGAGGATAGGGGGCGTTGTCTCCCTTTATGTTTATATTTCAAAGAGATGGCTCCTAGGTCCTTGAGAAAGATCTGTCTAGATTGTAAAGCTTGCAAAAAGCTTTTTTGAAAGTTTTAGATCTCAAAGGGCAAAGAGAGAATTTACAGTTCCAAGTTTTCCAAAGTTCTGAGAAAAGGAAGAGGTTGGGGATAAGAGTCAGAAGTCTTTCTAAAGTTTAATCACACTGAGAGAATGTTAAAGTTATTTTGATCAATGTACATGTCATGTTAGTTCTTAAGAGTTGTGAATTGCTGGATGAGTGCAAGAATGCTTTTAAAACATTTG
>NW_027548679.1:0-888 GCF_008692635.1 Crocuta crocuta
TTCATTTTTGACTTCATGATGACTCCAGTTATTAGATACAGAAAAGCTCTCTCCCCACGTGAAAGCATTCTCTATGCAGAGCAATATGCCGGCCTTTGCTAACCAGTTGAGCCACAATGGGATAATCCTTGGAGAAAATAGAACACCATGTGTTTTATGCCAGTTTTCTACCTCATTCATGACCCATGAGATTGCCTCCTTCTAGATACTCGGATGAACCCACATCGAGAGAGTTTTATCGCATGCATTCTATTCCTTGAAGGGTACCTACTGCATCTTAAATATGGCAACACTCTCCATTGACGTGATAATACCCACTTGTTCCATGTTTTGTGTGGCTGCTCACCTCCACACCTGTGGTGAGCTTTCATGGCCATTTGGTGAGGATGGTGGTAATTACTGGATGGGTGAATGAAGAGTCAGAACACATATTTAATTCTATAGTTGTTGTTTTTTAAAATCTGATATTATTCATGTAGCAAATGGCAGCTGGGTGCCTCCATCTGTTGATTGTCTGAATCTTGATTTCACTCAGATCATGATCCCATGAACATGGAACATGCTCCCTTTCTCTGTCTCTACCTCACACCCTCTCCCCATCTTAAGTGCTCTAAATAATAAGTACACACTGAAATAAAGAAATCAATAAACACATTAAGAAACACATTAAGACAAAAGTAGCACTGGTTATGTTTGTACTGAATGCTTGCCTGAGGATATATTCCTTCAAACTTTATTAATTGCTCCGTAATTGTGTATCACACCAGTGACGATATTCAAGGAGTTCAGAAGAGTTCACTAAGTGTACAGATTCTGTTGCATACAGTGTAAAGATATGCAATATAGGATGATGGTAAGATATAACTTGATAGTTATGTGGTGAGAGAG
>NW_027548680.1:0-888 GCF_008692635.1 Crocuta crocuta
TAATACTCCCATAAAACAGAGTCACCACAGTGAGATGGGAGCTGCAGGTGGAGAAGGCTTTGCATTTTCCAGACGCTGAGGGAATATTGAGGACAGCAATGAGGATTCTTAGGTAAGAGATGATGATGCAGATACATGGGGCCATCACAGAAGCCATCCCTTCTGTCATGGCTATGACTTCGTTGACAAAGGTGGAAGAGCAGGCCAGTTTTAGCACAGGGTTGACATCACAGAAAAAATGTTGGATAACATTTGATGCACAGAACGTGAGCCGATTCACCAGGAGGACATGTAGGAGGGAGTGGAGGCAGGAGAAAGCTACGGAGAAGGCCAGTAGCAACACACAACGTCTGTGGTTCATCACAGTGACATAGTGGAAAGGGTTACAAATGGCTACATAGCGGTCAATGGCCATTGCTGCCAGGAGATAACTGTCTATGTTTCCAAAGACCAGGAAAAAATACATCTGTGTCATACATTCAGCATAGGAGATAGTCTTTGTCTCTGCTAAGAGGTTCACTAACATCTTGGGGACTACGACTGTTGTGTAGCAAATGTCAGCAAAGGACAAGATGCTCAGGAAGAAATACATGGGGTTTTGGAGCTTGGGATCAGAGCGGATAGCCAGGATGATGAGCAGATTCCCCATTAAAGTGACCAGGTACATGATAAGAAAGAGGGCAAAGAGTGGCTTCTGGTCCTCAGGGCGCGAGGAGAGTCCTATGAGGATGAATTCAGAGAGTCTTGTCAGGTTGGACATTCCCATGGACTTGAACGCACCTGCAGATAAAAGGTGCTGTCAATTAATGGTTCTTATGTCATCTAGGACATGCACCTTTCCATCTGGCTCTTGCAACGAGAATGAGCAGTTCTAACAGAGCATTTACT
>NW_027548681.1:0-884 GCF_008692635.1 Crocuta crocuta
TGAGAAAGAATGAAATCTGGCCATGTGTAGCAACATGGACGGAGCCAGAGAGTATTCTCTTAAGTGAATTAAGTCAGGCAGAGAAACACAGATACCATTTGTTTCGACCACCATATGTGGATCAAGAGAAACTTGACAGAAGACCATGGGGGAGGGGAAGGCGAAGTCTAGTTACAGAGAGGGAAAGAGGCAAACCGTAAGAGACTGTCAAATCCTGAGAAAGCACTGAAGGTTGATGGGGCGTGGGAAGGTGGGGGAACATGGGTGATGGACCTTGAAGAGGGCACTTGTTGCGGTGAGCCTGGGTATTATACGGAAACCGACTTGACAATAAACTATATTAAGAAAAAGGAAAACAAAGAAAAGAGAAAACCATAAAATCCTAGGAATAAATCTAACCAAAGGGCTGAAAATCTATATGCTGGAAACTACAAAAAGCATATGAAAGGCACCGAAGAAGACACAAAGATATGGAAAAATATTCCATGCTCCTAGATAGGAAGAACAAATATTGTGAAAATGTCAATACTACCCAAAGTAATCTACGTATTCAATGCAATCCGTATCAAAAAGCAAAAGCATTTTTCACAGAGCTAGAAAAAACAAACTCAAAATTTGTATGGAACGAGAAAAGACCCTGAAGGGCCAACGCAATCTGGAAACAGAAAACCAAAGCAGAAGGCATCACAATCCAAGATTTCAAGCTGTATTCCAAAGCTGTAATCATCAAGACAGTATGGCACGGGCACAAGAACAGACAGATCAATGGAAAAGAATGGAGAGCCCACCAGTGGACCCACGAACATATGGCCAACTCATCCTTGACATAGCAGGAACGAACCGTCAATGGAATAAGGACAGTCTCTTCAGCAAGTGGTGCTGGG
>NW_027548682.1:0-889 GCF_008692635.1 Crocuta crocuta
AAAAAAAAGTAAAATTTAAAGTATAAGGAAGAGAGAGTCATAATAAAATCAATAATGCTAAAAAATAGGTTGAATTTTTATATAGAAAATAAATGCTGTTACATGATTAGAAACACTGTAATGTATGGTGTGAATAGATAGAATAGCTTTCTATAAAACTTGAGTTTTTTTAAAATAGTAAAAACAAAATCGAAGTTATCAATAAAATAAGAAAAGATCACTGAAAATAAAACACATGAATGCTTAGGAGAGAAAACAGGAAGGCAAGATGTCAGATTTCAAAGAAAAATCATACATATTAATAGAAGCAAATATAAACATACTAAGAATCAATATAATCCTTTTAAATAAAATTATCTTCTGGGGAGCCTTGGTGGCTCAGTCGATTAAGCGTTTGTGGGTTCAAGCCCTGAGTCTGTTTCTACTCTGAGGTCACAGAGTCTGCTTGGGATTCTCTCTCTCGTTCTTTCTCTGACCCACCTCAACACATGCAAACTCTATCTTTCTCTCTCAAATAAATAAATCTTAAAATTTTTGAAATAAAACATAATATTTGGAACTGGAGGGGAAGCGAGGCACCTGAAGCCACTCCGCCGCTCTTCTGGCTGTGATTGATTCCAAGTGAGGAGGCATGACACTTGAAACTGCTCGGAAGAACTCGGCCTGTGGGTTTATATTTCAGGCGATATCAATGGGGCATGCGGACTAAGATCTGGAAATGATGCCTGGCTTGAGATATAGACAACAACCCACCTTGGCTATGTCCACAGCACAGGGAGATCGGACACAAAAGAGTGAGTTGCAATGCTTGGTTCAAGAAGAGACGGGGGCGCCACCATTTTTCTCCCTACAACCACCATGGCAGGACCTCAGGGAGCTTCCTTAGGGA
>NW_027548683.1:0-888 GCF_008692635.1 Crocuta crocuta
TGGTAACTGAAAACGGACTCACAGAGGAATCTCTCAGAGCCATCTATAAGCAAAAGAGAAAAAGTTTTAATCTGCTTTAAGGGTTTTATGGCTTCTGATAAACCAAGCAAACGTGTCCATTCTTTTCCCTGCTTTCGCATTCAGGGTCCAGTTTTCAGTGTTTACAAAGAGGGCTTCTGTTTCATTTAGAACTAACAGTTCTCAGCTATAAAAACTACTTCTATACCTAGAATATTAAAACAGTCCCTCTACTTGTTTCAAAGTTTAAAAATAATGCTTAAAAAAACAAAAATAAGAAACCTCAGTGTGATGTCCGGGTCAACATTTCTCCCCTCCTAACCTGACAGTTTCTTACTGTTCTCTTATTCTGCATGTCAGGCAAACACTGACATCTGACCCGTTTGGCCACATGGCTCCTGTGCTATCCAAATACAAAGGTACACCAAAACTCTGTATCATTTTCATTCTGAAAAGTAAAACTTAGGGAAAAATAGCTGTTGTTGATTTTTAATTTATCAAATTACATCACTGTGACCATCACAAAGCACTGCTGGGAAATTTTATTCTGTAAACGCAAATTGTAACCTTGATTTTCCAACTGAACCAAAACACTGCAATTTGGATGGCGATAAGAGTATGGTGCAATTTCAGAACCAAGCATTGTGCTGGTGCCAAGAACTGGCAACAAGAAGGTAGCTAACTCAGTCACAACAGCACTTGGAAGAGGACTGTGAAACATAAGCTAGTTCATGTTATTGTCAGGCAAGGGCTGATACAGCAAAATATATTCCCCAAAGACACACAGCTCATATAAGAAAATGTGACTTTTAGGGGTGCCTGGGTGGCTTAGTCGGTTAAGCGTACGATTTTCGCTTAGGTCATGATCTC
>NW_027548684.1:0-889 GCF_008692635.1 Crocuta crocuta
CCCCCCCTGCCCCCGGCTCTGGCTTCTGTGAGTGTTGGCTGCTAACAGCTCTCAGCTGCACCTTTCCACTGAGAATGGCTTTCAGCCAACAAGAGCCTCCCACGGGATTTCTGGGACATCACACTCTTCCCATGGGATGGTAGGACAAGCCCTCTGGTAGCGCTCACACCCCAGCACAACTCGTGGGCTCAGGCTGAGGCTAGACATTCTTGAGTGATTTCTTTCCTGCCTCCTCCTGCTTCCCTCCCCCGGCACTTTCTGGTTACAATTGAGCTCTCCCTAAACAAACACCTGCAGGAGAGCCTGGCTGAGGCTTTGCCTTGAGGAAATCTAACCTAAGACGGTGCATTTTTTCTCTCTCAATGTACACGTAGGGTGATGTAAGCCTCTTCTGGGCCTGGACTCCAAAGCCTTCTCAAACATTCCTGCCTCCTGTTTCCTTTCCCCCAGCTTCACGTAAACGACCAGGTGGAGATGGTGGGGTCACTACACGGAAGAAACTCCCATCTTCGAAACACCGCTGGGAGGAGGTGGTTTTGAACCTGACATGAGTGAGAAATAAACTTAGGTATTGGAGCCATTATGCACTTGGGGGTCTGTCTGATACAGCAGGGAATGTTACCATAACTAATATGTTTGGGTTTCAGTCATTTGTATGCCCTGGCTGATGTCGGGAAGAAACGTGAGCTCTGGAGGTAGACAAAGTTTGGGTTCAAGCTCTGCCACACTTTACCTCTCTGAGACTCAGTTCCCTCATCTCTAAAGGGGAAAAAAATGCAAACCTCACCTGAGGACGATTATAAGCATGAAATAAGATGATACTTTAGCCCTGGTACAGACTTGCCAGGGACTGATAAATGCCAGTTACTTTCCCCCACAGGTTCACGAT
>NW_027548685.1:0-889 GCF_008692635.1 Crocuta crocuta
GAATCAACTCGGCATTCTGTGACTCGGGAAAGAACATTCCAGAGCGCGAAGCCAGTGGCCTGCTTGCGAACACCAAGATGCAACTTGCAGAGCGTTAAGGTTCGCGGAAAGAATTCTCGGTCTGTGGCTCGGCGTTAGTAAGACGACCAGTGCCCACAACAACAGCACAGAACAGGTTCCAAAGCACCCGAAACCGGGACAGCTCCCGCGTCCTATTTCCGCACGGCATCCTTCTAACATGTTCAAATGAGTCGAGAAGAGCACTCTCCGACCCTCATGACGGTTTTGCACCCTACGTGTATCAAGTCATCACACCCCACGCCTTCGACTTACACGACTTATGTGGCAACTACATCTCAAGAACCCTGGGGGAGAAGAATTTCCACATTTACTTGAGAGACAAAGAGAGAAACAAGTCGCTGTTCGCACGGTTAAGGCACAGAACCTGCTCTGGAAGCCCCCGACAGCACGTGGAGAAGCAGCACACACGTGATGGCCAGGAAAGCAGCCTTTCGCTCTCTCTCGAAGGCAGCGGGTACTCACGGGCTCGGTTCCGGGCTTTGTACGTGCAGGTGTAGAGGCTGCAGGGCCGAGCCGGCAGGAAGCTGGGGATCTGGAATCTTCTCCACGGTGACCTGCATGGAGAGGCCTGCAGAATGGCCCTCAGGCTACTCATCACCACCATGCTTAGCCTGAAATCTCGATCAGGCCCCAGTAACGTGCAGGAAGCCAGCAACCTGCAGGGAGGAAACAGAGGGGGTGAAGCTGTGAACGACTGAGGGTGACCATCGTCGGAAGCTGAGTAGGACAACAACATTCGGACTATGAACACACATGGCGGGGAGGGGTGAAGGGGGAATGAGTCAAGAGCTAATCCACTCCTCTTCCT
>NW_027548686.1:0-889 GCF_008692635.1 Crocuta crocuta
AAAAAAATACAGTAAGTCAAATAAAATCTGATTGGAAACATCATTTAGAAGATAGTACACTATTTCTCACCACTTTACTTAACCTTCCCTTGACTTTGGAATATTCATGTTGAAGACTTTTCTAAATACTTTTTACCAAAGGTTTATGTTTTAAGATGAATTTCTAAAACCAGAAGCCTTATATAACACCAAACAAGTCTCCCGAGGGATACTTACGGGACCAAGGGCCATGGACATTTTTAAGGTCCTTGATACATACACATATTTTTAAGTGATGGTCAGAAGAGTTTAATTAATTTTCATACTGAAACGCAAAGTCCAAGAACACACCTCATCATATTACACCACCACAAACCATTTTAATCCTTTTAAAATTTGTACAAAGAAAAAAAAATCACCTGCAGTATCTTATTATTTTCATTAATTTAATTATTAATAAGGGTCGGCGTTTCTTAGATTTTTGGTTAGCCGTTTAGATTTCCTCTTTCGGCAAGTCCGCTCACCCTCTTTGCCCGTTTTTACTGGTGCTGGGCATCTGCTCCCTCTTGTGCGTGGGTCTGTACATTTGCATGTGTGTTTGCTTTCTGTTGTTTGCCTTTGGGCCTGATTGTTATGTTTAATGTCCAGAAACATTTACATTTCATGCAGTCAAATGTGAAGTATAAATAAATTTTCCTTTGTCATTTTTGCCTCTAGCTCCTAAGCCTACTAAATCCATGACTTACATTCCTGGCTTGGCGGCTCCCGACTTCACCATCCTCTCTAGCTGCTCCAGTGTTCTTCCTCACCCTGTGCACCCACTTTCGCACTCACACACTGGGTCTCGTCCACCTGGGCTTTCCAGCGTGTGTAGCAGGAGGTGCGGACGGGGCTCAAGTAAATGGAGACA
>NW_027548687.1:0-890 GCF_008692635.1 Crocuta crocuta
TTTTTTTTAAAAAACTTTAAAATTGACCACCCTAAAATTTTAAACTGTTAAAAGTTGTATGTTCATAGTAATTTATGCCTTACAGAATTGTTTACACAAACTAAAGTTTTATGCTGACGCATTAGGGAATCATCAGTTCATTTAAATCCATGAAGTTCTAAAATTTTCTATGTATTTATTATGTAAATATTTTCCTGACCTCCTTGGCCTTGAAGTTGTGTATATACTTGAAAAATTCTTTAAACACAAACATTGCCATAAATAGAACTAAACTTTTAAGTATTGTTTTGTTGTGCTTAAAAAGAAATCCTGTTAGCAGCCATGTAATATTTTTATCAATCAGCATTTAAAAACATCCCACATTTTTGTGCATATTTAGATTGCTTGAAGTAACATAGTGAATAGGTAATAAACTAATGCTGTTTAAAGTTGTGTGATTTATTTTATGAAATTCAGGGTGAGAAGAATTGTCGTAGAAATACATCTTTTAGTTTGTTTTGACTATTTAAACCCTTGCATTTCTGGATATGGAGGAAGTGTAGTTTACCTTAAATTACTGTTTTTTTACTTCTAAAGGAAACCATTGGAATGGGAAATGTTTTCCAGTTCAGGATTGATGACTAGTCCACAATCTGTTTGAAAGGGTTATTTTTTTCATTCCTTTTGCTGAAATTCAGATTAGCTTATTCTTTTGGTTTAATGTATAGTAAATATATTTCTTATGAAATAGTCATTGAATTAAAATTTATGTTTCATCAAAAGCATTAATGAATACATGGAATTGATATACACGGGACCAACAAGATACCACTTTTTATGTATTTTTTTTTAATGTTTATTTGAGAGAGAGTGAGCAGGAGAGGGGCAGAGAGACAGGGACGCATAGGCTC
>NW_027548688.1:0-890 GCF_008692635.1 Crocuta crocuta
AAAAAAAAAGAAAAAGAAAGAGAAGAAAAGAAAAAGAAAGAAAAAAGAAAAACAGGTGGCTTTTAGTGTCTGGCAAAGCAAAGGCAGCTACAAGTTCCTTGAGAAATGTCACATTTTGCACGTCTCCGGTATTTATCAGTGGGCTGCAACGTGTAAGGAGATTTAATTTTGGTTACATTTCTCTTGCCTTTGTCCTCATCGTTATCATATTTCCTATACCTAAACCGTCTATAATGATATTAATAGTGATTTCTACTCACTCAGTCATCTGGGATGCACAGGGAAGCACTAGACTTCCCTAAAGTTTACATCAGTTACTTCCTTTCCTTGACTCATTCCTTTAGCTAAAAACTTCACAACACTAAAAATGTCCTCTGGGTTCCTAAATCAATCCTTTGACTCCAGGTTTGTAGTGACCCCTAAGGCACCCCAGGTCCCCACAGGCCCCACAACCCAGAACTGGGAGCCTTCAATATTCATACCGATTATTCTCTTCTGAAATCCATAGGCTCACCCTAGGACAAACCTGACCAACCTTGAGATCCCCTTCAGACCTGCGCTTTGATCCCTCCGCCCACGCTGTGTGCCCCTGTTGAAGAAAGTCCTCAGAGGACATGACTGCCAGTTGGCCTGTGAACTGGGCCTGAGGCTTCTCGCTTCCTCCTCTGTTCTTAAGATATGGGTTCCACCTGCCTTTCCCACTCCTCGAAGTTGCTCCAGGGACATCGCTTGAGATAGGGATGTGGTGTTGAAAACACCCGCATGGTATATATGACTGCACCTAGTTAGGGCCACTGGTGAAATGTTTACGTTTTGGCCGGGAAGGTGCAGAGATCCACGAGTCTTGCTGCTACCCAAGACGTGGCCTCCTATGTAATCTCCCTTTGCTC
>NW_027548689.1:0-890 GCF_008692635.1 Crocuta crocuta
ATTGCAAAGTTACTAGATCCAAGGAAAGGCTTGGATGCAGCAGGAGGTGTACGTTCCTTAGTAGCAGGGCACGTGTCTGCCGTTGGAGCGACGACTAACACCATATCTTCTTGCAGAATGACAAACAAGTGTCTTTTAGGACTTGAGAAAGGAAGACAGACTCCCCTGATGCTGGGTGTAGTTTTGTGACCAAAATATGCACGAAAGCTTTTGATTTGGGGCCTTCGCACTGGCTCTTCTCCCTGTCCAGGTTGCTCTCTTCCCAGGTCGCTGCATAGCTCGCTTCCAAATTTCCTCCAAATCCAAACCCCTAGGTCCCCTTCCCAGCGGGGTCTTCCCTGGCCTCACCATCTCAGACTGCGGTGCGCCCTCTCCCTTTTCAGACCCTCTTCTGCATGAGTCTCCCTTTTGCCTCTTTTTACTATTGGATATGGGATATATTTTGTTTTTCTTGTTTATTATTGGTCCCCCACTAGGATTTTTGTCTGTGGTTCACTGCTTTATCTTGGGCACCGAGGTCGGTGCCTGGTGCAGAGGAGTCGGTACCCGCCAAGATGGGGGCACTCTAGTTTCTTCCATGCTGTCTGAGGCTATTGCCCTTGGGAGGCTCGTGGTCTGAGTATCAGAGACAACTTGTAATGTTGTAAGTAGTGTTGCTTCTGCCTAACAAATACTGGTGGCCTCCCAGGTGGTCCTGGAAAGCTCCTTCCCACCCTCCACCCTGTGGCTTCTATATTGATTAGAACTGAGACTCCAAGCCCAGCCGAGCCAGGGTGTAATTAATCCTCCTGGATTCTGTGTGCGTGGCCCTGTTTGCAGGTGCTGGGACTATTGTGCCCGAATCCCGAGTCCCAGAGACCTCCAAGGAGCCGGCACCGATGCAAATACAA
>NW_027548690.1:0-886 GCF_008692635.1 Crocuta crocuta
AAAGTCGGACGCTTAACCGACTGAGCCACCCAGGCGCCCCTTCAGCCCCTTTAAAAGATAAGAAGTGAATAAGGCTGGGTTAGTTAAACCAGAAAGTTAGCTAACTACCCAGAAAGCCTGTAGACGTCATGGTTTCATGAAATTATTAAATATTCTTTTGTGTAGTCTAAACATCAAGTTTTTCCTTAAGGGAAAATATGTCATTTAAGATGACATATTTCGTGTTTGGTTTTGGAAATTAACTTCATTATTGTCCTGCAGTTATTCAACAAAGGTGTGCTTTCAAATATGTCTTTTGTACCCTCACCTCTAATAGTTTTCACGGCCACTAGCACCTGTCATAATTTCTAGGCCGTGATTCTTTTGTGATCTATCTCTGGCTTTCTAGAGCTCTAAGTTTATCTTGCCCCCCTGGGCAGTTATTTATATTTCTACATTCTTTATTCTATTGAAATCACACCCTTGTGGGCTCTTGAAAAAATTATTGTTACTTATTTCATTTATTTGCTTGTGGAGAGCTCCTATTATTTCCCAGGAGTCTATGGTTTTAATTATCATTTGATAAACATTGCATAGAAAGGAGTATTAGTACTCTAACATGCTCAAGAATCCTTAACGATGATAATAAAAATAATGGTAATAACAGCAATAATATCACAAACAATAGTAAAAAACTTCCCCAAGGCTACTTGGCAACTAGGTGGCAAGGTAGTATGATACCAAACCCAAACTCTCAACTGCTACTTCAAAGTAGTACCTGATGGTAATGCTAGTAGCTATGTGTAATATTACATAGATAATGGTCCTTCCAGTTTTCTAATTTTTAACTATAAATTTATCAATCTAAGTTTGAGAGGCTAGGTCATAAAAATAATATTATTAGGAA
>NW_027548691.1:0-890 GCF_008692635.1 Crocuta crocuta
TGGGTTTGAGCTGCACCTCAGGCTCTCTGCAGTCAGCACAGAGGCTGCTTTCTCAAAAGTGAATAATAAGTTAAAATAAATCAAATAAAATATGATGTCCAAATAAAGGACTTCATGGAAAGAACGGCACGACACTTTGAAGACTACTGTCTCAGAACTTGTAGTTAGCTCAAGGCAGAAATTTACCATGAGGGAGATAAGTAGAGAGCTAGAGGACTGATGTTGGCTTTTATCTTAGCGATTTCATTTCGAACTTCAGTGCAGCATAATTGATATGCGGACGGTGCACATTGCCTACGTCCATGTGAAGGGGCTCCGACAGTGGTCTGTCCTGATGTGCCAGTGGCGGACATGATTCCCTGCTAGGACAACTTTTCGTATGCATTAGGTTTTATTGTCCTGTAACCATTCTGGAAGTATTTCTAAATGTGTTTCCTTCCAAAACAACTCATGGGGGTGGAGGCAGGAGTTGAGCCTGACGCTGTTCCTCCACTTGGCCCTGTGCCAAAGGGCAACATGGGCTGCACCAGAGACTTTGGAATGGTTTTACAGCGAGTAAGCTGTAAGACTGTTCTATCCATGTGGCAAGATATCAAACCGGCTTGCAATTGTTTTGACATGCTTTCCTAGTGAAAGGTGGGTTTATTCCCTTCCCTGGGATCAGAGAGGACACTAGTGCTTACGTGATAGGGACAGGTGCCCTGAAATCAGAGCTGTGTGACTTCCACGTTTATGCTGGAAAAATTCCGTGAGCCCCTACCGGGTCACTTGTTTCACCACCCTGTGGAGCCCTCAGCCCTTAGGAAGCCTACATGCGCTGAAAAAGCCTAAGCCAGCGGGAGGTCTCATGGAGGTGCTGCAGCCAAATGCAGTTTTAAGAACAAACATGA
>NW_027548692.1:0-890 GCF_008692635.1 Crocuta crocuta
AAGAATTGTGTCAAATTTTTCTCTCGCTATAGCCCCTGGGAAATTAAAAGAATAAATTAACTGTGCTATTTTTATAGGAAAAGACACTGACCTTCCATCAGCAGGACACTTGGGACTCCATGTCTGAAGGAGATCTATGCTGCCAACGCTTCCTCATTCCATCTCCTAGTGGCCAACACCACCCTTTGTTAGAGCTGGCCAGAGCTAGTGACGTCGTCACATCGGGAGGAAAGATCCGGAACATCGGCAGAACTGTAAGTAGTATACAGAAGCCAAGACTCTCGGTCCGCTCCCAGACATGCAAGGGAAAAGAGCCAACCAGACGAGACTTGAGATCTGTGACGACATGTGATGTGTTGCCACAGGTGGTAGTCACAAGACTGTCTTGACTTTTAGCATAATTACATGAACTGAGAGATGGCCTTATCATTATAAATAAAAGCCTCCAATCAAGACTAATAGTGTTGATTCAAACTGGAAGGTGTCTCATAGGCCACCACATGGCTGTCACCTGTCTAGGTTTGTAAGGTGGAATAAAGGAGTCCGTTAATGACAACACCACCAAATGAGAAGGAATTGCTGACATCTGAAAGCAAGGAAAAATAACACCTATCGGTGTCAGACAACAAAACCCACGCACCTCCAAGAAAATGAGGTCTGACATCTTAAAATCAGTGAAAACGGTTAATTCTATGTCACAAGTGAGACGTGACAGGCATGGAAATTACAACTTTTTAGAAGGCATCTCCGTGTGCCTACTAGACTGCACACTTAGGACTACATACTTCAAGCTATTTTGGGCTGTGCATGCCCAATCTAACTTCCACCCTCTCTTCCTTGAAACAGTATTTCCTTTTACATAACTATAGACCCACCTAGTTAGTTAGCCT
>NW_027548693.1:0-890 GCF_008692635.1 Crocuta crocuta
GAGAAAAATGCTCAGAAATGTGGTTTTTAATTTTTGTCTTGGGTTTGAGTTGAATTGAATGAAATTTGTAATTTTTAGGTTCCATGCAGTGTTGGAGTAAAGGAATGCTTACATAAGAAGTATGTTTGTAGGTGCTGACATGCATTTTTACAAAAAATATGCAATGCATTTAAACTCCATATGTGAAATCTGTGAATAGATGTGGTGATGATGTGAAGTCCCTGGATATTTTGTTGGTCTCTTAATGAGAATGTGGATATGTTTGTAATGTATACTTTTGGATATGTGATCACAGGAATATATTTGCTTGTTTTTTCAAGTATTTATATGAGTCTCCAATGACCCTTATAATCAGTCTCTATAATCTCTATAATCAGTGTAAGAATACAGAGATTGCAGTGTGTGTTTGATGTGTCAAGATATGTGATTGGTGATTAGAGCATTGAGCAACTGAGTGTATTTGTGTTTTTCTGTTTGTGTATGGATCAAAAAGAGGCAGTGCAATTGTTGGTAAAGAAATGGCTAACCGTGTCTAGAGTTGTGTCTGTGGGAGTCTCAGAATGTCTATGACTATGCATGTTTTGCATACATCTGTTTTCATCCTCTGATCAAGGAAAGGTTAATTAATATAGTAACGGATATGGATGATGACATCAGGGCTGATGAGGCCAAGAACGGGATTCTCTTGGGAGCAGTTCTCAGATGGCCCAGCTCACTACCCATGGATACCATCTTGTCCATTGTTTCTGCTTTCTCCTCCTCCTACCATGGATGAACGAGCTTTGGGATTCTAGGGTAGGCATAAATTTTTGAGTCACAGGAGAGTGAGTTGCTGCTGCTCTGCCAGCTGGACTCCCAGACCAGCGCATCCAGCTACAGGGAAAAGAACC
>NW_027548694.1:0-891 GCF_008692635.1 Crocuta crocuta
ACCTGCATGTGACCAGAGTATGTGTTTGCACGTGAGTGTGAGCGCACCTGCATGCAACCAGAGTGTGCATTTGCACGTGGCTGAGGACACATGCATGTAACCAGAGTGTGCGTTTGCACGCGGGGTGTGAGCACATATGCATGTAACCAGAGTGCTGTTTTGCCTTATCAAACGGACACTCCCCCTCCCTGAAACGGATGGCGAGTTCCAGACACTGGAAGGAAGAGTTCGCCCCCTGCACAACTGGGCTTGTCCCCCTCGTGTGCCATAATGAGCGACACGCCGTGCTCCAACCATTTCACGTGAAACTATTCCATGTGCTTCATTTATTTCTGGCTTCTTCCCCCCACTCCTCTTGCTGTTTCATGGTGGTTTTGAATATTTTCTGCCTTCCCGATTTCCTATGACGAACAGTGGATGCAAAGTGGGTGAACTCATTTCGAGGCGTTTGACAATCATTTCAATAATAAAACGAAGGGCATGTTTATTCCTAATTCACATGCTCAACAACGTTTCCCAAACTGCCTAAGCGAGCTCTGGCAATGACTCCTAACCGCGCTCGCCCACGGTGTCAGGGGTTATCAGAGTCAACGAAAATAGATTACAGAATTATGACTATCACATTACCAAGAGAAGAGTGCTTTTTGCAAACTTTAACTAAAAATGTAGGTTAACCGCTTTGGGAAATGAGGGTTTCCAAATACTATGGGTATCGGTTAAAATCCTTGAAGCAACGCTAGACTCTTCAGAATTCAGACAATACATTTACTTCGTCATGTTTTCCTGATGTCTATTTTTTCCAGAACACTGCTGACTTCAATCTAATTTTAAAATAGAGGAGGTATGGGCACCTGGATGACTTAGTCGGTTAACCGTCCGACTTTGGCTCAG
>NW_027548695.1:0-891 GCF_008692635.1 Crocuta crocuta
GGGCAAAACGAAATCACCCACTAGGATTTCCCGAATTCTCGTGGAAACTGAATCTTGCTGTTGCCAAAGAAAAGCCTGGCTTCAAGGTTCTTTCACGCCTGGGATGCTGGCCCGCGCCAATGGCGGCCACGCCCGTCTCTTCCCAAGCAAAGCCGTACGCCAGGGCTGCCGAGCGGTGCTCCGTGGGTGTTGTCTAGGTCATGTGATTCCGTTTTGACCCCTCGTCCCTCCCGAGTCCGCCGCTCTGTCCTCCCCATCCTGTGGTCCCTTTAAAGCTGTCGTCATTTGTACTGAAGTCAAACGTGTCCCCTTCTCCCCAGGCCACTTCGCTACGGTATATTGCAATAAAAAATACTTCTTATATTTGCAGAAATTCTCCTGGCGTAATTCTTATTCTTGTCGATACAGCTGGTCACTTGTTGCTGGAAAGGGTGAAGCGTGAGCGTCTAAAAACCCACAGAAAAGGTCTGGGACGTTGGGCCCTTTAAAATACAATGTCCAATGACACCTGTCTCTTGCCCAAAACCCCCCTAGACACGTTCCGAAGTTTTACCTGTAAGGCCCAAGGAGGGGTGTTTTAAAATATTTTAAACCTGTGCGACGGAAGAGTCCTTGTAAGAGTTTTTCAATAAATCAAGTCTGCTGTTTCCACTGTGAACACACGTGGTTGGCTGTCTTCTTAAGGGCCACAGGGCCATCCCCTGCACTGAGCCTCTCCCGGTGGCCTCGGAGAGCAGAGAGTGTTTCCCC
This sequence comes from Crocuta crocuta, assembly GCF_008692635.1. Taxonomy (NCBI): domain Eukaryota; kingdom Metazoa; phylum Chordata; class Mammalia; order Carnivora; family Hyaenidae; genus Crocuta; species Crocuta crocuta. The sequence continues at coordinate 751 of NW_027548695.1, forward strand.
TGGAAGACGCAGCCGTGGGCCTGTCCTGGACGGGGCTGTTCCCTGGGGGCCAGCAGGATGCGCCCAGGTGCCAACTCTGGGGGCGCTTCAGGGTGGCCAGGCTCATGCGGGCCCTGGCACACGTCCCCGGGGCTCCCTCCC
>NW_027548696.1:0-891 GCF_008692635.1 Crocuta crocuta
CTCCCCTACTTGCGCTCTGTCTCTGTCTCTCTCTCTCTCACACACACACAAATAAACATTAAAAATTTTTAAAAATTGTGATAGAGAAGACATTGGGTGTGAGTGAAACTGGACAATCAGTTGTTTCACTTTGGTGCCATGGGACAGCCAAAGACGTACGGCCACACCCAAAACACCAAAGCACTAAAATAAATGACACCAAAGGGACATCACAGCCCCGTTTCCCATCAGCAATGTCACCAGTGACTCTCCAGACAGAAGAGCACATTTTGCACAGCTGACAATCCAATTTCTGCTTCTGTTTCTACTCTACTCTGTGATCCACTTAACACGATGTGCAAATCAGCATTTCCATTTCATTTTTAGTTTTGTATTTCATGCAGCTTACGTTTCTCACAATGCTCCCGGTCTTGATCATTGCTCCCTATGTTGAATCAAAGTGCAGGATCTTTGCAAGTGATCAAACAAGGTTTCTTCCCCAGGGAGGCACCAGGCTGTATTCCTTCTGCCAGGACTCTGCCCCAGCGCCCAGCACTCAGGCAGTAATGCGACTTGACACATGAGTCACATTTCTCTGGACCCATGTCTTTGGCACGCATCTCCTAGGAGACCATCAACGCCTCCCTGACTCTCTGCCCTGACTCATCTTTCTTCTTTGAGCAGCACGCAGTGCCCTCTGCACCTTTCCAGGGTGAGAGGCACACTCTCTCGTCCACGCTCCCTGTTACACACACCCTGGAATGTTCCTGTGTTCCCGTCTGACATGACGGCCAGTCAGCACTTTGTGCAGGTGTTGAGGAAGTAGTTTCAGCTGGGGAGAGTAAGACAACCACTTTATAAGAAACCATAGACACATGAAACGATGCTCAGCATCCCTCATCATCAGGGAAA
>NW_027548697.1:0-889 GCF_008692635.1 Crocuta crocuta
AAAGTCAGATGCTTAACCGACTAAGCCACCCAGGCGCCCCTCTCCTCCCCCTTTTCTAAAGGCACCCAGGTTTGGTGTCCTCTGACGTGGCCAGCGCTGCCTATCTGCTGTCTGGGCCTGGGAGTGGCCCGGTGGCAGTCCCTGCTGTGGGAGGGCCCTCTCTGGAAGCGCTGGACAAAAAGTGGGGAATGCTGACCTAGAGGAGCCGGAATCACAAGGGCTTGGTCAAGTTGGCGCCTGAACGCGGGTGAAGAAGCGGCCAGAGGAGGGGCGGGCCACGCACAGGGTGCCACGTCCTGCAGGAGTGCCGCAAGCAGCGCTACTGGTGCTGAGGGAGGGGTGGGTGGCGAGACTCAGATTCCCCAATGCCCTCTGTCCCCTAGCGCCTCCCTGGCGCCTGTCTCCTGTCTCAGAGCAAAGGAGTTCTTCCAGCAGATCCGGAACCCTCTGGGCTCCCGGCTGTGAAGAGCGCAGGCGGCATTGCGGCCGCTGCAGAGGGTGGCCTTGTCGCTGTTCCACAGGCCCCTGTGCCTCCTCCTGCCCTTCTGCACGCCCGTCCACAGCCGCGGAGAGCCCCGGCCTCTGCCCACTCAGTACACCCAATCTCCGCAGAGCCCGGGCCCCCCGCAGTCACAGCGCAGGGAGGTGAAGGTCCCTGACTGCGGGCCACTCATCGGCCAGGCTCACCCCTGCTCCCTGCACCCCATGATGGCCTTTGGCAACCTCCTGGGCCCTGAACTCTGTCCCGGGTCATCGGGAGGGTGGGCGGGAAGTGGACGGGATGAGGATCCCAGCAACCACCCTCTCACTTCCCGATCTGTCAGCAGATGGGGACGCCCCCACCCACCATCCCGGTGCCCCGAAGCTCACGGCCCATTCGGGTGCAGGT
>NW_027548698.1:0-890 GCF_008692635.1 Crocuta crocuta
GAAGGGAAGGGAAGGGAAGGGGAACAGAGTTGTTTCCAAGTGCAGTTTCAGTAAATATTCGGCCTCATGCTCGTTGTGCACTGGGAGGATGCAAGGTACAGGGTCAGGTATTGATTTCTGAGCCTCCAGTCTCTTCTACAATTTCACAGACCCGTGGACATGTACCCAAGGGGCAAGAGCTGCTTCAACAAGTATGAGGGTGTCCTCTCACCAGATCGTCCCAGGATCAGTTTCATGTAGTCAGGGTCATAGACCACGAGCTCCACCTCTGTTCCCCACATCCAGCGAGGACAGGCACATGGGAATTTCTCTACCCATTTCCGTAGGCATTGCAGATCGTCTTCTTTTTGGAGCTGTTACCAAAGGAAAGATAAAATCAGTAAACCGTTTCCTCTGGTTCCATCACACGGGTTTGGGATAAGGGCAGGAGAAGCGTTCTGTATCTAGCAGCAGAACAAAATGTTCAGAACTGTGTCTTATGACCTGGACTCTGATCCAGACCCCGCTGGTTGTCCAAGGTTTGCTCCAAGTCCAGTTTCTGTCCTATTGTTGAGTAGAGTTAGGAGCCTTGACAACCAGCTGCCTACAGAATCACGTCAGGGATTGACTCCATGGTGCACAAAACTTTTGGAAGTCATTGATATGACATTGGCATCAAGAATTTAGAACAACTTCTATCCCTTGGTAAGCAGTTTTGTCATATAATTTTCTTTATTTGGAGCATGAAGTGGATTATTTTTAGAAGTTAAATTGATGTATTAACTTTATTGTGTCATATTTCTTTCTCTTTTTTTGCAGTCTGAGTGTAAAAGCTTTTATTTATTTTTTTATAGCTTATTGTCAAATGGTTTCCATATAACACCCAGTGCTCATCCCAACAAGCGCCCTCC
>NW_027548699.1:0-891 GCF_008692635.1 Crocuta crocuta
GCTGCCACAGACGCCCGCCCCCAGCACTCCTCCTGCACGGAGGTGCCAGAGTGGGCTCGGCCTCCCCGGTCCCCAGTGGCCGCCCGGAGCCCCCACCTGCTCCCGGTGCCGCCGCCGCAAGTCCTCCAGCTGCCGGTCCTGCGTCTGCCTCACGGCCTCTAGTTCGCGCTCGTGCAATCTTCGAAGGCGCTCCAGCTCACCCGTCAGGTGTCCCAGGAGTTCAGCTCGCTGCTTCCTCTCCTGCCCAGAAGATGAGGCTGCCGGCAGGGACATCGCAGCAGCCCCTACTCCTGCAGCCTCCGGTCAGCAAGGTCAGGGACCCCATCAGCGCCCTGGGGCCAGCTCTTGAAAGAGAGCACGGCCCCATCCACCAGAAAGCCTGCACCCCTCTCTGCCGCTGAAGCAGATGCCATGAGCCCCTGAGCAAGGTCAGAATCGGTGCGGGGAGGGACGCTACTACTTTTTCTCGCAGGCCACCATTCCTGTGCAGGGAAGACTGCCCAGAGAGGCTGGGGTATGAGTTCCCATTGCTGGCCTAGGAATCCCGGGCAGAGGCCCTGTGGCTCCCCGCGGTGAGCGAGCCGAACCGGCTGGGTCCACTCTCTCACCTGAGGGCGAAGGCTGAGATGGGCAGATAAGACCTAAGTACTGTTTGGCTCTTGCTAGTCTATTTCCTGGCATCCTGGGGTTTCCATTAACCCTGATGGCCTGGCGTCCGGGTGGTGAAAGTTGCAGGCTTTGGAGTCAGACAGCTGGGGCTTGAATCTTAGCTCCTCCACTTACTGGCCCAGAGCACTTGGGAAAGATGCTTACTACGCTCCTGAGTCTGTCCCCTCAGTTCTAAACTGGAGGTGACGATAGTCCCCACCTCCTCAGGGCCGCTGGGGGCAC
>NW_027548700.1:0-891 GCF_008692635.1 Crocuta crocuta
GGGGCGCGGCGAACCGAGCGTGTAAGCGGCAGACGGGGCCCGCACAGGGCTGCGTTTTCACGGGAGGCGCACGACTCCATCACTGGCACCGGTGGCATACGCTGAGGTCACTCTGGGACTGCTGCTGTCCCCTCGCGCTGTGCCCCCCGCGGACACGCCCCAGCCCGGCTCCCCGGACCTCTTACTGGGGCTTGCACCCACCTCAGGGCCCTGCTCCCTCCGTCTGGCCAACTCCTTCCCCCCTTCACCTCTCACCCCCCCGGCCCCCTGCCCCTTTCACACCTGCTCCATTTCCCGTCCACACCTCCCTCCCCAGTCGGGGCAGACTCTGCTCCGGGCAGCTCGGAAAGCCCGCTGCTGTCCCCGCTTCAGTACGGACCCCCGGAACCGAGGTCCTCGGCTATGAAGCAACCCCAGGCCGCCTGCGCCAGCACGACCCCCGCCACCCAGCAGCCACAGGGCTCCGCGGCCCGTGCCCGTGGCCACCTGCTGAGCCATCCCGACGCCAGAGACCGGGTGGGAGCACGAGCCAGGCTACGGACACTCGGGTCCGTATCGCCCAGTTTCTAAAGTGCAGGTGGCCGACTGCGAATCCTGGAACAAAACCCACCGGGGCCCACATGAGCCCCCACCGCACTCGGAGGCGGCCACGGGCCTCCAGGCTCGTCTCCTGAGGGTGGCGACAAAGCCCAGGCGGCCTCGCTCTGTCCACAGCAGGGGCCACTGGTGCCCAGGACCCTCGGCAGCCTGGCCAGCACCAGGACACGAAGCCCCTGTCGGGCGTCCTCTCCATCCTGGGCTCCGGGCCGGGGGGTCAGCTACGGAGACCTGGGCCCGTGTCCAGGCTCCAGCTCGGCCGGATCCGCTGTGGGCCCCGCACAGCTCGCCGCA
>NW_027548701.1:0-891 GCF_008692635.1 Crocuta crocuta
TCCTGATCACTGGCCCCTCTCACTGCTCTGACACATCTCTGGCACGCTTTCCTGCACTCTTCACTTTGCCTCAGGGCCTTTGCACTGGCTGTTCTCACCACCCACTCAATGTTCTTCCTCCACGCATGTGGGGCCCGTCCTCCCCCCTCCTCCAATTGCCTGTTCAGAAATCACCTTCTCACGGAGGCCCCCTCAGTTCCTACATTAAAAAAAAATCACCCCCAGGTTGCCTGGCTCTCCTAGTCCCCCTTATTCTGTTTTTTGTTGTTGTTGTTGTTGTTTCCTGTAGAGCTTATGGTCTTTGAACATACTAGGTAAGTTTGTAATTTTTCATGTTTACTTTCCATTGTCTTCCTTCATATCAGCTACCATGAAGGCAGAAAGTCACCTGTCTCTAGTCACTGTTTTATACCAAGAAACTTGAACAGGGCAGGCAGGTAGTAGGTGTTGAGTAAACTGTTTGCTGAATCTTATGCAGAATCTGAATGTCCAAGGCACAAAAAGCTGAACCTCTCTGGCACAAGCAGAGGAAAGGGGCTGTGATCCCAGGTGTTGCTCACCCCCTCCCTGCCCTCTGATGTTCTCCTTAGCATTTAAAGAACACAGCCTAAACAGACAGATAGCCTCAGGGGACTCTGACAGCCTCAGATTGCTTTTCTTACTTAACCTAGGGCAGGCTCTGCAACTTGTTACCCGTCTGTTACAAAGTTTGTTTTACAAATACTTGCGAGTACTTCTCCCCAGTTGTGACAGGCTCCATCCCCAGGGAAGTTTGGTGGACAAATAGAAACAGAGAAACAAGCGTTTCCTTTCTTCTTATTTCTCAGAGCCTTTTTTTAAAAAATATTTTTAATTATTTCTAGGAGAGAGAGAGAGAAACAGCGTGAGCAG
>NW_027548702.1:0-891 GCF_008692635.1 Crocuta crocuta
TGCTTTGGATTCTGGGTTTCCTTCTCTCTCTGCCCCTCCCCCACTGACACTTTGTCTCTCAAAAATAAATAAACATTTAAAAAAGTATAACCTCTCATGAAACAAAGAACAAATCAATTTACCAACATACAACTTCTCAACAACACATCAAGTACATTAAATTAGATCATTTGCCCTTCATCTCAGCCACATTTGACACATGAGATACACACGGACATTAAAAACATGTCTTCCCTCCTCCTGATTTGACTACTCCCTGCTCCATTCCTCCACACTTATAAACAATGGACACAAATAGGCACAAGTGTCACAAGAAATAGATTATTTGGATTTGCCTCGTCAATGGTAAAAATGTTGAATGATACAAGAAGTCATACTTAAGACTTCAAAATTTTATTTCTGATGAAGTTTTGAGGTAATGGGGGGCTTGTAGGGAGTCAATGACCAAGAAAGAGTTCTTGAAGCCATCTTTGGAGCAAAAAGGTGACTTTATTAAAGTATGGGACAGGACCCATGGGCAGGAAGAGCTGTACTGTAAGTGGGGGGGGGGTTTGACCATTTTGTTTTTGAGGGGGTAAAAGGGGGGGGAGATAAGGTCAAGAGGGAGTTTCCAGAGAGACTTTCAAATGCTAAAGATTTCCTAGAGGCCTGGCTATTGTCAAGCTAAGGTGGTTCTTCCCTCTAGCAAAGCATTAAATTTAAGACAGTAAGGAGTTCCTGGACTTTAGGCTATAATGGGATTGCCCTTATCTGGTAAACTGGTGGAGGCTCTTATCCGTGTAACCATTTGTTTTTTGTTCTTTCCCGGTTGTTTTGGGGGTAGCCTGGGGTGTCCAAGGAATATCATAGGTGTCCCACTGGCGGAAGTGGGGGGGGCGGGGGGGGGGGGTG
>NW_027548703.1:0-891 GCF_008692635.1 Crocuta crocuta
CGAGTTCTCGTGGGCCCACCGACCCCGAGAACGGAGGGAGCCCCTGATGGAGCCGTCCAGCCTCGGGCTCCCGTCTGACCCAAGTGCAGCCTTTCCAGGCACAGATTTCATAAGCTGACCAAATGCTGAGGCACAAACAAGCCTCAGCACATCCCGAAGGATGGAAGCCACGTGGGGCGTGGCATGCGACCATGCTGAGCCCTGCCAGATGCCAACGGCCAACAATTACGGTGTTACCTTCACTCACAAGTTTCTTAATTGGAAAAAAAATGGACTTCTAAGTAGCCAATGTTGAAAACAGAATTATAATAAAATTGGAAAACTATTTTGAAGTAAAGATAAGAAAAGATGGTGGATATCGGGCTAGGTTTTGGTAGCAACATGGCTGAGTTCTGAATTCTTCGACTTCACCTTTTAGAAATAGCAATGAGAAGCGTAAAACTAGACAGAAATGCCCACCGACCACAGGCCAGACAAGGGTGCAGGGAGGCGTGTGTGTTGGGTGCCGGTGGGCCTCAGGCGCCTGCAGAAGGAGGGGTCCGGCCCGTAGCCCACGGCCAGGCCCGGAGAGAAGCTTGGGAGGTCAGACGAGTCGAGAGTAAGATGTCCCCGCCCGCGGGAAGGCCGGCCCGACAGCCCCCCGTGGACCCCACGAAGAGCGCGTGATGACCGCTCGAAGGCCACCTATGACTTTCAAAGCGTCGAGAACTCGTGCGTGCAGACGCCGTAGAGAGGTTGTCCTGGCTGAATGGCTACTGTTTCCGAAGCCCACAGACTCCTCTCGAGCCATGAACATCGGCCCCTGGATCCTTTCGACGTGCCCAGGAGCCGCTGACTCCGTTACCTGGTATGACACTCAGCCTCCTGCACGCTCTCTGCTCCAGCCCAGAA
>NW_027548704.1:0-888 GCF_008692635.1 Crocuta crocuta
GTCGGACGCTTAACCGACTAAGCCACCCAGGCGCCCCAGAGCAGCTTTATTTTTGCCCACACTGTCCAGACTGAGCTCTAAACCAAGTCCAGCAGCTGCTGCCCCTGAAACTGGTTGGTAAAAGACCAAGTATTCCATTTAACCCAGGAGATGATTTAAACCGATAAAGAGCAGGAAACTCAGAGCTGGAGGGAAAACCGGCCCCTGACATGCCCCATTGTTCCTGGGCATAGTGGGGCACCCATCACATTAGGTGACCCCGTATCTCATCTGGACTAAATACCAAAGCTGAATGCACCCATTAAGACAGATGTAGCCTCAGCCTTGAATTTCCAGATTTCAATCACTGCTGTCCTTCCTCATTTGTTTTCTCTAGTGGCAGCTTTTGTAGGAGTAACCGAAGAAAAGCAGATTTCATATGGAGGAGGCAGGTGCGAGACCAATAGATCCTCCTCCATTGTGTAGAAGAGAATCTTTGAAGTTTAAATTTAGCAGATATATCGTCCCTTATTTTTAACACTGTCCTATGAATGGAGAAATTCGATTTACAAATAAAGCCTGAAAACAACAAACAAACAGTTCTTCAAGTTATCCTTACTCAACTGTAGAATCAAAATACTACCCACAAGTCAACTGTTAATTGTTACTTTAAAGTAAGCTCTATGCTCAATGTGGGGCTTGAATTCCCATCCCGGAGATCAAGGGTCGCATGCTCATGCCTTCAACTCCCAGTGAGCCAGCCAGGTGTCCCACTAAGCCAACTTTAGAACTCACTCCAAGGATGAACTATTTGCCTGCTCCTCATTTTGACACTGACCTTTATACTTAACTTCCAACGTAACTACCTCTTCTCTAAACCGTCACACTGCAGACTACATCCATACTCAA
>NW_027548705.1:0-892 GCF_008692635.1 Crocuta crocuta
GGGCAGGGTTGTGGGGGTGTTAGCTTGTGCTTTGTCTTCAGCTTCACCCCGGGCTACACTTCTATTGGTTCTTCCCTATTGCCAAGGACCTAGGTGTTTAGTTTGCTACTTAGAATGCAACAGACTGGCACACTAATGCCGCCCTTTTGGGGTCGTGAGCTCTGGAAACAGATTGTAGGGACTGAGCCATCGGGGTCACTCATGTAGATGTTCCTGGCAAAGATCTACTCTCTGATGAGACCAGCAGGAATCAAACCGGTGATCGAGCTTTGTATTACTTATCATACCATACATGGCAGAACATCTACCACCGTACCCTGGGCGGGAATTACAAGCATAGAACACATCAGTTTCTACTATCCCTGGCAGAAGAGAAAAGACTCTGTGTTTCTGATGCAGAGGCTACCACTGCCTGCTAGGCGTGGGATTCCTGCCAAATGCTTACGTTTGTTTCAAGGGAAGAGAGCCCACGTTGCATGGGTGCAATCTCTGCCCACTCCTGGCAGACTGCCTGCCTCAGAACTCTGACCCTTTCTTGGGGCTACCAGTGGTGCCCCTGCTGACACTTCTTGAAGTTACAGTACTCCTGTTTCAATCCAATCAGCTGGCCTTCGCCACACACTTGTGGCATTTGAAACTGATGTGGGTCATATTTGCAGCTTTCTGAACTATTTGCAGCCTTGACAGTAGTACACATTGTAGTGTAAATGCCTGACCTTAAGCTTTTGATTGCCGAGGCAGCCGTTTCAAAGATATCCATCTCAAGTAAACATATCGTTAGCTACACAAATAGATAAACAGCTAGGCTGCTCCACCCACGAAGCTCCCCTTTTTCAAAGTCCTGTGTAATCCAGATAACTGACCACTTGAAAGACAGTGATTTTCCTTTTCC
>NW_027548706.1:0-892 GCF_008692635.1 Crocuta crocuta
ATATGGACACAGAGATTCAGCAACAACAACAATACATTCATCAATTCACTTTGTGAGAAATTCAGAAACTAGATGAGAGGCTCCTTTACCATGGGCATGTATGAAGCAAGCCATATCGAAATTGGTAGGAAAGTTGAGACACACTCTCATCATAATCTCCACCACTGGTAGAGTACCATACAGTTGGGAGACAACTCCCAGCATCTCTCTTCTCCCTAAGGAGCAAAGATTTTGGTCTACACGGATAATACTCCAATTTTTCTGGCTACTACCCAAGGGTCTGGGTTCTAACTCACTTGTCTCTGAGAACTGATAGAGCCCAGCATTCATTGGCCCGACAGGTCTACAAAGAACAGAGCTGCAGTTTGAATGAGAGTTACAGGCACTTGCCACACATCCTCCTTCTGGCCCAGTGCACAGTGGGCAGCAAACTCCAGCTCCCAGCTTCTCCCTAGGAAGTAAAGAAGTCGGACTAGACATCTACCATTACAACTTTTTTGGCTATTACCAAAGAGATTGACTTCTAACTCACTTGTCTCTGACAGTCCTGCGGGGGGTCCAGGGAACACGTAGCAGTTTGAAAAGCATGCCGACACTTGCCACACAGCACTTCCCATAGTTCAGAACAGAACAAGCAGGCAATACACTCTACCTCCCAGCATGTCTTTGACGGAGTTGGAACATACATACAGCATCACAAATCTTAGAGGAGCTTCTCAAAACATTGGCTTCCATCTTGCCTATCTCAGGGGACTAATGAGTTCTGGCATATTCTAGATACCTGGAGGCTTCTACATAAATAGCAGTTTGGGGAGCCTGGGTGACTCAGTCAGTCAGGTGTCTGGTCTCGGCTCAGGCCATGATCTCATGGTCCGTGGGTTCAAGCCCTACA
>NW_027548707.1:0-892 GCF_008692635.1 Crocuta crocuta
ATCAGGGAATTTAAAATAACTATTACTAATATGTAAAAGACGCTAATGAAAAAGTAGACAACATGCAAGAGAGAAATGGGAAGTCTAAGAAAAAATCAAAAGCAAACAAAAATCAAAATAAACCTAAGCAGAAAGATTTTAAATGCCCTAATAATTTCTCTCATCATTAGACAGGACATGGTCAAGGAAAAAACAGTGAGTGTGAAGATAGTTCCCAAAATGAAAATAAAGGGAAGAAGGTAAGGAAAAATACCAGAATGGGCTATCCCAAAGCTGATGGAGATTTTTAAAGGTGTAATATATACATATTTAGATATCAGGAAGTGAAAAAAGAAAGACTGAAGTAGAAATATTTGAAATAATAATGGTCAAGGATTTCCAAAATTAATGACAGCTACTGAACCATGGATCTAGGAAGCTCAGGTAATACCAAGAAAATTATTTCTAGATGTATCATATACAGAAAGAATCTTAGGAAAATCCAGAGCAAAGAGTCTTATCTATAGAGTAGCAAGAGTAAAAATTAGACCAGACTTCTCAACAGAAATCACGTAAGCAAGAACCAAGTGGAATTAAATGTAAAATTTGATTTCACATAAAATTATCCTTCAAAAGTGAAGGAGAAATTAAGAATGTCAGAAATGAAAACTTAGGGAAATCTCGAAGCAGCTGATTTGTGAGTGAAAAATGTTAACATAAGTTCTTCAAATGGAACGAAAATTTTATAGGGAGAAAATTGGATCTACATAAAGAAAGAAAATAATTGATTAATTAATTAATATAGAAGATCACTGTGTTTTTAATGTACTACTAATAATAACAATGTATTTGGATGAGTGAATTAATTACAACAATCACACAAGAGGCAAGGAGGAAGAATTGGTAATACTAT
>NW_027548708.1:0-892 GCF_008692635.1 Crocuta crocuta
GCCTTGTGTGTCAAGATGGGGGTCTCATAGCCTCTCTTGATTGTTTGAACTTCAGCCAGGCTATCACTCTCTGTCTCTTGAAAATCTGTTCTTCCTCTAAGGACCCCCATCATGTATTTGCTAGGATTCTGTGTCCAGCATGTCCACTTTGGAATTTGTGCTTGACGAAAAGGAACCTCGAATGTCTGAGTAGTTTTCCCTTGTGTGCATGGGTCGTATGTCATTCATCCTCTCATCCCTGATGGACTTTAGCGTGGTGTCTCTATGGCTAATGTGAAGAATGCTGTCATGAACAATGGGTGCACACGTTCTGTCTCTTCCTGCCATGGGGCTACTTGAAATTCTGCATTGTTCAATCGGTTAGAATCCTAAAGCCCATGCAATGTCTTTCAACAGAAAGTGTGGCCTTGACTTCATAAGAAGTATCTATGTTCTTTCAGTAAGGGTGACATATGTCTTATGCTCATGGAAGACGTCTGAAATGGGGGAAAGTGGAGGGGTGGTATACTGGAACTTGCTGTACTATTTGTTCAAATTTTATTTTAAGTGACACCTGTTGTCAAGCATGTCTACTAACATCGAAAAATCTGGACCCATTGTTTCATGGGGAGGTCGATATTGATCTCTGTTCACAAGGTAGCTAATGTGCATACATTCATGTACTAGATACTTGGGGACTATTCGACCTCCTGTGTTGAAATAAAAATGCTTCTTAATATCTTTGTCATGGTACTATGATGGACTTAATGAATTCAAATATGTAGTCATGAAACCATGGAAAGATGGGCCTCAATGGTAGCCTTTGAGGTCTTGGTGTAGAAGTTTCGCTACAGAAGAGAAAGAGCTCGGAGGCAAGATGGCGGAGAAGTAGGGAGCTCCGTACATTTCACCT
>NW_027548709.1:0-892 GCF_008692635.1 Crocuta crocuta
GCGCGCGCGCGCGTGTGTGCTCTCGCTCTCTCAAAATGAATACAGAAACTTAAAAATAAATTTTTAAAAATCTGTCTTTTATTACAAGAGGTCTCGGCCAATAACCTAGAAGCGCAGGGAGAAAATCACTTTTCCTCCCCTACATGATAAAACAAAATTCTGACTATAACCCATCCCACATCCACTGTTCAGCTTCCTGGACACAGGGGCTGGGTTCTTTCGTTCTCCCTGGCCAGATGCTGGTGCCTGAAATCTGGCAGAGCTGTCAGGAGTAAGCCAGACAAAGTGGACACAGAGTAGACTACTGATGCAACATGTACTACGGACTACTACGTGATACAATATGTACAGAAACTGATAGCATTTACAGCATTTTGACATTGCCGCAACATCAAAATGCAGCAACACAAGTGTATCAGTTCATGGCTAAAAATATAAATAAAATTGGTGCTTCATTTGGGATAGTTTTCAAAGCGCTACATGAAAGCACCCAGTGCTTGTCTGGGATATAGTAGGCACTCAGCATATTCTCTTTGTTGCCCTTACCTTTCAAGTGAAACTTAGAGCATTAAAAAAAAAAAAAAGCGAGCCTCCCTCTCCCCATCACCAAAAACAGCTTCTACGGAAAAAACTAATTTGACTGTGTTATATCCCCCCTTCATAAACTAACAACTCAGAGAGAATTCATTTCCCAATCAAAAGCAACTTCTGGATTTATCAAGACCGACCAGAGAGATACAAAGGAATTAGACTGGTAAATACAGAAGAATATAAGATTATTGCCTAGGCCCACATTTATTATAATTTGGCTAAAAATTGTCCACATAACACAAAAAGAAAAAAAAAAAGCTGGCTGTCAGCACAGAGCCTGATGCAGGGCTCGAACCCATGA
>NW_027548710.1:0-893 GCF_008692635.1 Crocuta crocuta
ACCCTTCTCAATCACTCTTGCTTGAGGTCTAGCACAGCAGACCCCCCCTCCCCCAGAACACCAGGACAAACCTCTGCACACCACCTCTCAACCAGAGAGTTTTGCAGGGTCTCAGTTCCAGTGGACTTGGTGGCACATCTCATTTTGTAAGCAGACCAGAGTACACCTAGTGAAATCTTGCTACATTGAGGCCAGGGACAAAACACTCCCCAGAGCAGGCAAGGAGAGCCTCTACAGATGATTGCCTGAAGGATAGTGTAGACAGAACACAACAGCAGATGACATGCAGCCCACACTGATGACACTCCCTGAAGTGCAAGACCCTGGGCATTATATGCCATCTTTTACATACATCTGTTACTTTCAGGAGTAGGTGTCATAACTGGCTTTTCTAACACACAGAAGATGGCAGATACTTAGACAAAATGAGAAGACAGGCGAATTTATCCCAAATGGATATGCCATGGCCAGAGATCTAAATGGGACAGGTATAAATAATGTGCCTAATGGAGAATTGAAAACCATGATCATTAGGATACTCCCTGGACTTGAGAAAATAATGGAAGACATCAGTGAGACCCTTACCACAGACATAAAAGAATTAAAGAATCAGAGATGAAGAGTGCAGTAAACGAGATTAGAAACACACTTGATACAATGAAGAGCAAACTAGAAGAAGCAGAGGAACAAATTAATGACCTAGAACACAAAGTAATGGAAAGCAATGAAGCTGAAAAAGAGAAAGAAGAATTATCCAACACAAGAGTAGACTTAGGGAACTCAGTGACTCCATCAAATGTAATGACATTCATATTCTAGGAGTCCCATAAGAAGAAGAAGAGAGAAAAGGGGGCAGGAAATTTATTTGAAGAAATAATCGCTGAAAAGTTCCC
>NW_027548711.1:0-892 GCF_008692635.1 Crocuta crocuta
CTCTCTCTCTCTCTCAAAAATAAATAAATATTTTTTTAAAAATTAAAAATAGAACTACCATGTGATTCATCAAGTCCACTTCTGGATATTTATCCAAATAAAACAAAAATGCTAACTCAAAAGACATCTGGACACCATGTTCACTACAGTGTTACTTATAGTAGCCAAAGTAATGGAAATAACCTAAGGGTCCATCCACAAAGAAAATGTAGTACATATACAATGGAATATTACTCAGCCATAAAGAAGGAAATCTTGCTATTTGCCACAACATGGATGCACCTCGAGGGCATTATGCTAAGTGGAATGAGTCAGATAGAGAAAGGCAAACACCGTATCTCACTTCTATGTGGAATCTGCAAGAAAAAAAAAGCTCATAGGTACAGAGAACAGATTGGTGGTTGCCAGGGAAGCAGAAGGTAATAGGCAAAGTGAGTGAAGGGGATCAAAAAGTACAAACCTCTAGTTATATAAAAAGTCATGGGAATGTAATGGAACAGCATAGTGACTGTAGCTAATAATATTGTATTGTATATCTGAAAGTTGCTAAAAGTAAATCTCAAAACTTATCACAAAAAATGTGCAACTAGGTATGGTGATGGATGTTAACTAGACTTATGTTGATCATTTTATAACATATACAAATAGCAAATTATTGTGCTGTACAACCTGAAACTAAAATAATGTTATGTATCACTTATATCTCAATTTTTAAAAAGTCAAAGACAGAGAAATCCTGGAAGCAGCAAGAGAAAAACAAATCATCACATAAAAGAGAGCATCCACAAGATTATTACATTCCTCTTACAGGCCGGAACGGAGTGAGTGGCTCAGTCAATTGAGCAGCCGACTTCGGCTCAGGTCATGATCTTACCATTCGTGAGTTCAAGCC
>NW_027548712.1:0-893 GCF_008692635.1 Crocuta crocuta
AGGGGGGAGTCGGTGCGAGAGGGCGGTGATGGAGGCGGTGCAGGGTGGCGGTGTGGAGCTGAGGGCCTTCCGAGAGGCGGTGCTGGCGCCGCCCTTCGGGGACCCTGGGGGTGTGGTGCGAGGGAGTGGCTTTGAGTGGGGGTTTCGGTGCAGGGGGCGGTGCTGGAGGGGGGTTGCTGGCGCGCGCTCGGGTTACCTGCTTCTCGCTTGTTCCTGCTGGTTCTCCGTGACGGCAGTGCGCGAGCTTTTCCTCTTGACGGGGCTGTCCCCAGACTTCTCTGTCTTTCTGAAGCCAAGTCCCAGTCGCCTTCAGGCGTCTCTCACAGGTTACCGATTTAAGCGTGCGGGGCAGAGGCAAGCCCGGCACTTCTCAGACCTTCCAGTAGGGGCCCAGGTTCACACTGACGATTGAAGGGAACACCTGATCTGGTCTCTGTACTAACCTTAAATGTAGTTCTAATTCAGTGCTTCTCAGACCAGCGTCACCATCATCTGGGAGTTTGTTAAAAATCCTAGTTTGGGGCAACAACCCAAACCTAGGTATTCAGAAATTTTGCGGGTGGGGCGTTCTGCGTGTGAACAAGCCGTCCTGGGGAAGCCAGTCTGAGAAAAGAGACTCCTGGTAAGTAGCGGGGCCCAGCGTGTGCTTCCTGCTGAATACTTACAGGTGGTTATAGGGGCGCCCGGTTGGTCAGTGGGTTAAGCGTGGGACTCTTGGTTTTGGCTCAGGTCGTCTCCCTCTCTCTGCCCCTTTCCTGTGCGCGCGCTCTCTCTCTCAAAATAATAAATATATATATTTTTAAAAAGAGCCATTATCGTCATCAGCATCATCACAAGTCACAAACCCTTTCGAAGGAGGGCAAATCAGAGACAGCTCTCTACAAGGTAACTTA
>NW_027548713.1:0-893 GCF_008692635.1 Crocuta crocuta
CCTCCCCCCCCGCCCCGCCCCCGGACATTTCTCTGTAATTACACTGAGAAAGAGAGGCTGCATTTTGCAAAGTAACATGAAAGCAAACTTCTTTGGAAATAAAGAGATGTTACTGTAAATAATACTCATTTCACATAGGAAAATGCAATAGAAGCTGAGAGCAGAAACCTCAAGGCTCCTAGACCTGGAAAGCCTGGAGGATTCTGGGGTGAAGATAGAGCTCTCAGGGCTCTCCAGGTGGGAGGAGAAAGCGCCCTGTGACATCCAGCGACTGCGAAGGGCACAGCTCCCAAAGTCTGATGTGCCAAGGTCTCACTGGGCCCTGGTCTGCACTTTTTGATCAAGGGCAGGGCCCAGGGAAGCAGTGTGGGTGGGCATCTGTCAGCAGCTCAGAGACCCACAAATAACGTGAATGCATCATAGCAGTATTGGGACCCAGGAAGCCCAGGGACACTGGGCTAGTGTGAGTGCTCAGGGCAAACCGCAGTTTCCACCTTTAGCTTAAAATGGGCAAGACCCAGTGGGCTTCTAGGAAAGGTAGTGTTGTGACCAAGAAGCCGGTCCCAGCAATGAGCAGTTCTCGCACCCAAAACCACTGCGCACAAAGCTATCAAGGTGCTGCTCCAGAGAATGGGCCAACTGGGTGCCAAGAGGTCCCATGACAGAAAAACGGTGACTCCGTGCTACTAAGGAAAAGTGGTAATAAATGCCTGCACTGTGCCCTCAGTAACCACTGACACAACCCCAAGGTGCCCTGGCACAGAGATGCCAAAAAAGTTAGAAGCAACCATCCCAAGGAGCCTAAAACCAGGGCTCTGGCCTGGGGAGGTGCAGGCGAAGGGGAGGTGGCCTCCTGAGCTGTTGGGGAAAGTGCGGCAGGGAACCAGGCCTGT
>NW_027548714.1:0-892 GCF_008692635.1 Crocuta crocuta
GACACAGAATCCGAATCAGGCTCCAGGCTCTGAGCTGTCAGCACAAAGCCCGGTATGGGGCTTGAACCAATGAACCGTGAGACCATGACCTGAGCCCAAGTCGAAGGCTTTACTGACTGAGCCACCCAGACGCCCCCTGTTCACTTTTCTCAACTTGGCTCTTCCTTCAGGCCAAATAATATTATAGATGAAAAAAGAAGCACAGAGAAAATTGTTAACATCCAGTATTACACTGTGAAGTGTTTAAATAATACGGGAATAGGTGAAACTGTGGTCATCTAAAATGAACACCCTTTCAAATCTGAGTCTATACTGCCCCCTGGTGGTCAATGGGAGTTGTCACAGGAATGTGGGTGAGCCAGCGACAAAGAAATGCAGTTTGGGGAATCTGCTTCTACTGGTTGTTATTACAGTGGCACAGCATTTAATTCTTTCATTGTGGCTTCTGGTCTCCACACTTTCGGATTCCACTCCAATAAAATGGAATGTGAGGGTTTCCCGGAGAGAGCTGCCGTGAGCACATAAAGCAGGAAAAGCGCCGTGGGCCTGGCTGGAGGTAAGTACAAAGGAGCTAATGCCCTTACCTGCCAGCCTAGAATAACCTCAACTAAAATACTAACCGTTAAAGCTTGTAACTGAATTAGTCCAAATCTTATTCGCATTTATTTGATTCTATCTGAAAATGCACACATCCTGTGGATTTTAAGGCTTTTTCAAACCAGAAACAGCAGATCTGAACATTGTGTTTTCTTATCACTTATATCTTAGGAAAAAGAGTTTTTCAATAATAATTTTGAGATTTCTGTCTTTGAGTTTAAACAAATAATTTTATTTTTCCTTTTATTTTAACCTGGAGTACTGGTTCAGAGTTTTGGACTTCCCAGAAGAGTTT
>NW_027548715.1:0-895 GCF_008692635.1 Crocuta crocuta
GGTCACAAGGACACCCAGTCCTCCTCAGCACTGAGGTGGAGCGGGCTGAGAGGGAGGGCCACACACCCCTCCAGTGGAGCTCCTCCCCCCGCAGGCCTGCTGCTGCCACTGCTACTCACATGGCAGAAGATCATGGCCTGAGCAATGGTGATGGCCCCATACAGGTTACACAAGGCCTGGAACTTCTCATCTCTGTTATTGCACAGGACATAATACTGCTTGATGGTGTCCAAGGTCTCCTCCTCGCGCTTCAGTTTGATAATGTTTGGGTCTGGGACCACTTTCTGGGCAAATTTCCACACAGAGTCTTCAAAGGTGGCAGAGAAAAGCAGCATCTGGCAGTTCCTGGGCAGCATCCTGCAAGGGAAGACCCAGGCATGTGGCATGACCCCGAGTCTTTCCCTGGAAGGAACAGAGACAGCCGCCCCGGGCCTGGATGCTCTCCACGCCTGGGAAAGAGGCTAAGTGGGGGAGGAGAAGAGCAGGGAGGAGGCAAGAGCAGCCATGGGGCAGGGACGGGGCTGGTGTTCGATTCCCCGAGACTCCTTCCTCAACCCGTGGTCAGCGCTCATGAGCAAATGGCCCATCAAACAAAGGCTTCTGGAAGTACTAGAGTAAAGGAGCAAGAAGAAGTGTTTGAAGTAAAAGGAGAAGATGCTGCAGATCAGGAGGCTGAAGCGTTCCTCTTGGCTCAAGAATTCCTACCTCTGGATGCGGATGCTCTGGTCTTGGTGGCCCTGAGTAGCTATCATCACGTCAGCCTCATCCAGAACAAACACCTTGATCTTCTTAGGGTCTATGAACTTGAGCTTGGCGCACCAGTCCAGAACAGTCCCAGGGGTGCCAATGACAATGTGTTCACTGATCTTCTGACCTCTTTCCACTGTGGAGACAA
>NW_027548716.1:0-894 GCF_008692635.1 Crocuta crocuta
TCCTCCCTCATAGGTCTCCGTACGTGTATTCCAGCAAACCCTTCTAGCATAGTGAAACGAGACCTTCGTGGAATGAGGAGTTCCTCCCCGTGTTCACGCACCGACTCCATTAGGAAACAACTACTTAAGCTTCCATGCATATGTTTAAGTGTTGTATACTTAAAAATGTGAAGGAGGTTGTGGGGCAGACTTAATTCAACTAATGTCATTATTCACCGTGTTCGTAGTGTTAGAATACAGCTGTGAGACCAAGGAGTGAGGTGTCCTTTGCTTGTTCTGAGAAACCTCCTTAAGCGGATTGCAACATTGACCAGTTCTTTTCACTTCAATGGTATCTTTGAAAACACAAGGGTTGAGCTTCGGTGAAGTGGTACACACTCAACTCTGTCCATGAACATTGTAAGGAAAGTCTCATTCAAATAAGTTCTTCTTTTACTAGACTAGTATTGTTTGAATACACATACGGTGACCCATGAGGGAAGTACAGAAGGTTCAACTCAGAGAAACAATACTGTGTGGAATGGAGCATTCAGTAACCCGATTTTATCACCAAGTTAGCGATGTTTGAAGACTCCGTCATGGAAGGCAAAGCTATGGTATATATTCCACTCTGAGAAGGAATACTGTGCGGCAGGTCTCATTCAACTAACATCATGATACACTGTGTTCGTAGGGTTAAAATACAGGTGTGGAGACACTTGGAAAGTGCATAGTGCTCTATCTGAGAATCCGCACTATGCAGAAGCTGCATTCAATGAACAGTTAGATTCACGTTTTGTTACGCTATGAAAGCACATGCATGGTAGCTTAAGTAGGTGTTTCTTATGAACTCATTGCGTGAACACTGGGGGGAAGTCATTCCACGAAGGTTCTTCACTATGCTAATATTTTTTT
>NW_027548717.1:0-891 GCF_008692635.1 Crocuta crocuta
CAGGCTCCAGGCTCTGAACTGTCAGCACAGAGCCTGATGCAGGCTGAACCCATGAACCATGAGATCATGACCTGAGCCAAAGTCCCACACTCAACCGACTGAGCCACCCAGGAGCCCCAGAGAGCATAATTTCTCATGGCTGTGTGCCACTCCTTAAGAGGCAGACCCTATGATTTACCTAGCTGTTCCCCTAAAGTTGATTACTTTCCAGACAGCTATTATCAGTAATATTTCCATGAATGACCTACTGGCTTTAAAAAGTCTTGTTTCTGATTAGTTTCTTGGGCAAGTTTCCTGTAAGAGGGGTTACCAGGTCGAAGGGCAGAACACGTCAATAGTCTTGACGGAGAATTTGCAGATTGCTTTTCAGAAAGATGAATCAACACAGGATCACCAGCATGAACATTATTTTTAATTTTTGTTTGTTTGTTTTTTACTTTGGCAATTTGCTAAACTCACTCTGTGTCAAGTGGCAGTACTAAGCATTACGTAATATTATTCTCACGCCCACCCTGGGAGGGAAGAAGAAACCGGCTCAGAGAGGACTCCCCTGTCAGCCTCGGTCACCTAACCAGAAGGAGCCCCCATTCAATTTCTCCAACTTCCGCTGACACCCAGACCAGGTGCTTCGACCTGGGTGGAAGCCTCAGCGGTCTTGACTCGGCCCCTTCTCTCTCTTACCATTGCCTCGGTCTCGGTTCTCACCGAGTTTTCTAATCCTGGCGGATGGGATGCTCCCTTTCCCTGCTCTAGCGCTCTATCCCCTGCAGGGGTGAAGCCCAAGGCCAGGCCTTCAAAGGCTCCAGGCTGCCCTTCCGCCCAAGGGCGCCACGCCCTGCTGACTCGGGCCCCAGCCTCCCGCTGTGGTCACGCTGAGCCACTTTCGCGTCT
>NW_027548718.1:0-896 GCF_008692635.1 Crocuta crocuta
ACACACACACACACACACACACGAATATTATTCGGCCATAAAAAAGAAGTTGATCCTACCATTTTTGTGACAACATGGATGTACTTCAAGGGCATTATATTAAGTGAAATGAGTCAGAGAAAAACAAATACTATATGATCTCCCTTATATGTGGAATCTAAATTAAAAGCCAAAGTCATAGAAATAGAGAGTAGAAAGGTTGGGAAGAGCAGAAATGGGGAGATGTTGGTCAAAGAGTACAAACATCTGGTGAGATGAATGAGCTCTGGGGAGCTCATATGCAGTGTGGTGACTATAGTTAACAATAGTGTATTATATATTTGAAAGTTGCTTAGAGAGTAGATCTTAAATGTTCTTACCTCACACACAGTAGTAATTATGTGAGATGATGGATATGTTAACTGACCTTACTGTGGTATTATTTGTATGTCAAATCATCACACTGGATACCTTAAACTTACACAATGTTATATGTGAACTATATCTCAATAAAACTGGGGGGGGGTGCTAATTTAAAAAATAACACAAGGGAAGAGACCAGTGCGCAGAAGGGGAGATCGCAGTGGTCATGGATGGAGGGTGAGCAAGTTGAGAACTGTAACAAGAGCCACTCCTGTAAAGATAAAATTCATCTTGTAGTCTGCAGTGGTACACAGTAAGGTAATGAGCGAAAAGTCCTGTAACAGCAAGTCTGTCCTCTGAACGTGTCAGAGGATCCTGTAAAGAAGATAGAGAAGGGGAAGGGGCAGAGAGAGGGAGACCCAGGATCTGAAGCAGGCTTCAGGCTCCCAGCTGTCAGCACACAGCCTGACGCCAGGTTTGAACCCACCAACCATGACATCATGACCTGAAGTGAAGTCGGATGCTTAACGAACTGAGCCACCCAGGTGCCCCTC
>NW_027548719.1:0-891 GCF_008692635.1 Crocuta crocuta
AGCCTGGAGCTTGCTTCAGATTCTGTGTCTCCCTCTCTCTGTACCTCCCCCCACCACAAAAATAAATAAACATTAAAAAAGAAGAAGAAAAGGGGTTTTTTTGCTTTGAAATTGAATGTAAGATTTCGAAACCAATAGATGGAGTCAAATGGAAATTATTATCGCACAAAAAAATAAATCTATCAATCCAAGAGAGAGCAAAAAAGGAGGGGATCCAAGTGTCAAAGAAACAGCATGGTAAATAGAAATGACAAAACAAGAGGCTAAAAATAAATCCTTATGGCTGTAATCACAACAGAAGAAGCTTGCCGATGGAACATGATTGTGAGATCACATTTTAGAAATATAGTTTTGCTTTACATTGTTTGTAAGAGAAACCTTACAAAGGTTAAGACATAAGCATACAAAAAGACGAAAATAATGGATTGGAAAACACCATATAGTGCCGACCCCTTCATCAGCAATTGTCCATGAGCTGGTGAAGGGTTCGACACTATATAGTATATCTACACAGGCGGAACGTTATTCAGTCAGAAAAAGGAATGAAGTAACGATTCATGCTCCAATCTGGATGAACCTTGAGACATCATGCTAAGTTAAAGAAGCCAGGCACACAAGGATACATACTCTATACACACTCTATGATTCCATTTACAGAAAATCAAATCCATAAAGACAGAAAGTAAATGTGTGGTTGCCAATGGCTAAGGGGGAGGAAAACAGAGAGTGACAGCTAATGGGTAATGTTTCTTTTGGAAAAGGTGAGAATGTTCTGGAAACAGATAGTCGTCATCATTGCACAACTCTGTGAATATACTATAAGCCACTTAACTGTACGCTATAAAAGTGGCTTTTTTTTTTAATGTTTTATTTATTTCTAGGAGAGAGAGA
>NW_027548720.1:0-896 GCF_008692635.1 Crocuta crocuta
GGGTACCATTTGCCAAATTTCTATGCCTGTTTACTTTTGCTGAAGATGCAATAATCTCATATATGTGTCTGTCACTGGTGGATTCTAAACTCAGTTACAAGACATGGTTTTAAAGATAGTTTGAAAACTTCTAGTCCCTGGGGTATACAAAAGAAGGTAAGTGGTTAAATGAATAAATGCTGTTTGATTAAAAAAAGAAGTCTAGGGGTGCCTGAGTGGCCCTCACTTGGTTAAGCATCTGACTTGGTTTTGCCTCAGGTCATGATCTCACAGCTTTGTGGGTTTGAGCCGCACATCAGACTCTGTGCTGGCAGTGCAGAGTCTGCTGAGATTCTCTCTCTCCCTCTCTTGTGGCCCCTCCTTCACTCGTGCTGTCTCTGTCTCTCTCAAAATAAAAAATAAACTTAAAAGAAAAAGAGAGAGAGAGAAGTCTATCCAGCACAATCCACTCCTTTGGCTACTTATCATCCATCCATACCAAATAAATAAAGATCATAACTTATAAATACCAGTATGCTTACATTTGCCATAACCCAACTACCTTCAGTTAACAAAGACTGACTCATCCTGTCGCCAAAGAATGAAGACCAGAGTCCTACCAGTCACCTTTATTCATCTCAAGTTAATGATCATTACTTTTTTAGTATAGTCACAATCCTTTGATATCCTGACATCTGAAGACGAAATTAAAAAGATAACCACCATCAACATACTTTATTATTAAATAGTAGGAAAAATGATAGTTTAAAGGAAAAAAATTACATACCTATACTAGAATAGCTTTGGTTTCTGCTATTGGTTACAAGAGCACAGTTTATATTTATGACACCCCTCTTGCACTACTCATCCTTACTCCCATTGTCTTCAGTCAGCATCTGGATTGTCATGCTTATTTA
>NW_027548721.1:0-897 GCF_008692635.1 Crocuta crocuta
AAATGAAGAAGGCCTGAAAGATGCAACACCCCCAGGGCAATGAAGACAAGAACTGCCCAGATCTTGCCTTCTAAGTACCATTTTCTGTTAAAAATAACTGAAACAAATTTAACAGTAACTCTGGAACACTGCTGTGCTAAATACAAACAAGAGCACAAAGAGGAAGAGATCAAAAAGAAAATAAATAAATAAGCCAGCTGGAAGGGGTTCTCACTAGCCAAATCAAGAACCATTTGAGCATCAAAATAAATGATAATGGATTATAACCCAAAGAAGGTAACAGCTAACCACGAATTCATGTAGATGTAAATAAGTGAATAAGTTAAAAATAAGTTAAGGAACAAAATGTTTACATAGTTCCAAAGGACCAATCCCCAATATATTTATTAATTACAAATGTGGAAAGAATACCTTGACATAGGAGGTATCCTGGTAATTACAACCATAATCACATAATCAATGACTATCATCAAAAATGGGAAAACTGAAAATGCTTACCACCTGATAAGAGGTAATGAGAAGAATGCATCGCCACTTCCATGATAACACTGCCAAAGACCTAACCATAAAAATTTAAATATAATCAAAGATCTCATGAAAATCTGATCAAAGATCTAATCATAATGACATCATGGAAATACAATTAAGGGATACTCTACAAAATAACTAGATCTATAATCTTCAAAAGTGCCAAATCCTTGAGAGTAAACAGAAACTGTTCAGATTAAAAGAAACTAAAAGACATGACAACTAAATGTAACGCAAGATTCTAAAGTGATCTTTTTGCTCTAAAAGACACAGGTACACCGGTGAGATTTAGGTGTTAGTAATGTATTCTTTCTTAATTTCCTAATTTGATAGTTTTAATGTCGTTACATAGCATAATGAACCTGTTTG
>NW_027548722.1:0-883 GCF_008692635.1 Crocuta crocuta
ACACACACACACACACACACACACACACACAAATTTAGTGAATTCAGTTCTTTTCCTTTGACGTCCTCCTCCGCCTTTCTCTCTCTTTATTTTTTTCCCTATGGAAGAACATGATGCAGTTAGTTTTTCTGGAGGTACTTCTTATAAACCTGAAACAAAAACATCTCAAGTTTCATCAAAATTCTGGCCAGGCTGTAATTTGTTAATCCTTTTGGTCCAGCCATTTAGAGAGGTCCCAAATGCCCTGGGAGTGTTACCAGTGTGGCCAGTAGGTGGCAACAGGGGCACTCAGGATGCAGAGCCAGGTGGTTGGAAAGCTGACTAGGCCCTAATCCATCCAATCTCTGCTTTTCCTCCTTGGAAACTGCTGGTACGACACTGGATTCAGGAGCTGGAAACCTACTGCTATCTAGTATCTGACCTCCGTATTCAGGTCATGTCCTTACTGTGATTCGTCTCAAGTTGGCCTCACTGATAAAGTCAGGCAGCTTTTGTTCAGTAACTCTCTGCCATAAACTCTGCTGCCACGATCAGATTCTGAAGTATCTGCTTCTCCAAAAACGCTCTTTGCATCTCCTTCGATTGTCATCTGCAATAATTTCTCCTCTGGCCAGTTTCTGATTTCTCGAATAGTTACCCGGTTACTATATGCACCGCATATTAGTCAGGGAAACTAATTAGGGACAAGCGCAGTAAACAAACTCTGAAATTTCAGTGGCCCAACAGATTTATATACGCATAAAGCCTGATGTATGCCTTCATCAGAAAGTACATCGGCTGGAATATCTGGCTTTCAAGTTTTTTGTGGAACTGTAAGAAAGAGATGGAGCACCTGGGTGGCTCAGTCGGTTAAGCTCCGACTTGGGCTCAGGTCATGATCTCA
>NW_027548723.1:0-897 GCF_008692635.1 Crocuta crocuta
ACCCAGAGGACTTCGCGTGAAGCAGCGTTACAGACAGACCTGGGCCATGAGTCAGAGTTCACGGTCGTGGCCAGGAGGGGTCTGTGTACAGGAAAGGCAGTGCACAGATGGCCAAGACGGCCCGGTTGGCGGGGCCCGGGGGCAGGAGGGAGAGAGGCTGGTGTGGACTCTGTCCGCAGCCCCGGGACAGGAGAAGGCGCTAGAGACAGGCCTGAGCTTAGGCCTCGGTGAGGCCACTTCCTGGGTGACTTTAGGCAACACCCCCGAGCCTCAGGGGCCCTAACACCCACGCCCGTGGGTGGTTAGGAAGAGTAAGGCCCCTGACGGTCGGGCTGCCGCAGGAGACATGTCTAAGGCCTCAAAGCAGAAAGCTCCCTTCAGACTCCTGGGCCTTGAGGGGCCTCGGCTGGACCCGACATGCCATCGGCAGGCAGCGTAGCCAGGAGCCGGACCACATGGCCGAGGAGGGGGCGGCGTGCCCAGAGCCGGGAGGCGGGTCCCCGCACGCTGGTGCCCCGCCCCGTGCCCCACTCCCCCCCGCAGAGGACGTGGGCCGGCGGGGGACTGGGTGGGCTGTGTGCGCACCTGAGTCCCCGTGTCCACGGATGCGAGCGCATGTCCGTGTCGCTGAGTGTGTCGGTGCCCGTGGGCGTGCGAGCCTGTGCCAGTGCGTGCGTTTGCGTGCCTGTGTTGTTTTTATTTTTTTCACAGAAGGGAGGTGAGTGAGAGGCCAGCTTCCTGACAGGGCAGTTATAAAACATTCATAAAACTTTTATTGGACTTGCCACCCTTCCAGATAAATATTTTTCGATTTTATGGTCTTGTTTTAGGGCCCTGAGCTTAATCATGGCTTTGTAGGGGATTTTAAAAAAAATTAAATATTGTTTTGGCAAAAGG
>NW_027548724.1:0-897 GCF_008692635.1 Crocuta crocuta
GCTGAGCTAGGGTTCCTGGCACCAGAGGTCAGTTGCCTGCTGGCCTGACATTCCCAGGACCCAGGTTGTGCAGCAGTTCACACTCTGGCAATGGGTGCCTTTTGGGGCTCATTTCAGGGGGAAAGTCACATGGCCTTTGCTGTGCATCTGTCAGATGATCCATGGTGTCCCTGAAAAGGAATGACCCATGCCCCCCCCCCCCAGCTGGGGAATTGGTTGGGAGTCAGCTCTGGGAAAGAAAGTAGTGTGATGATCAGGCCCCCTGCGTCTGTGGCTCAGAGCCCAGCTGCAGTCACTGTGAGGGGGGCTGACGTCACCTCTGTCCCACCGCATCCCCACCTGGACCTGATGGAAGGCAGTAGGCTGTAGTGACCTTAGGCTGACTCCGCCTTGGCTTTCCAAGTGCACTTCCTCGCTCTGGCCCTGACTGGGGCCCAAACACAGCGCGTGTGCCCGTGGTCGGCAGAGCTCAGGTGCAGCCGTGGGGGAGGATTTTGTGTCGTGCCAGCGGGAAGCCAAAGGACATTTACCTGTTGGCAGGATGGTGTGTCTGTAGAGGCAGAGGACTTGGGGGGGGACGCCTTTCTGGGTTCATCTGCCTCTGCCTGTTGCAGCCGAAGACGGCCGTGGCCTAGAGCTCATTCATCACGCAGGTGGACGGAGGGGGAGGCCGCCCTTCCCTTGCAGTGGATGGAGCTGAGGGGGCGGGGTGGGGCCAGCTCAGCAGACACAGTGGACGGAGCACACGGCCATGCCCCTCCCCACCTCCTGTGCCCGTTCGAATTTGTCATCCAGACATGGCTGTGCCCCCAACCCCTCCCGTGCCCATTTGCATTTGTCAGCGATATTGGGAAGGCCAGACGTGAGTCAGCACCAAGGTGGGCTCTGGGCTGCTGG
>NW_027548725.1:0-897 GCF_008692635.1 Crocuta crocuta
GCATTCTTCTGTGAGTCTATGTTTTGCTCCCAGTGATGTTTCAGAACTACAGGGTTTCTCTGGGTTTCTTTCTTTGTCCATGTTTCTCACTTTATTGGATATTTCCTGGTCAAGAAACCTATCCTTTGCCCTAGAATTCGGGCTGCTTTCATTTTTGTCTTGGTTTTTTTCTGAAGACTGAACACTTACTTCTCGTCGTTCTCTAGGTCTGTACTTATCACTGTTTTCATATCTCTCTTTCCTCGTTTTCACATGCTCTTCTTTGCTTTTCTCTTCCTTCTCTCCTCCTTTCTCACTGTGTCGGTCATGGTTATTTCGCTGTCTATCTCTTTCTTGTTCTCTTGAGGAATATTTTTCCCTGTCTTTCTCCTTTTTCCAATCTCTGTCATTTCTTTCTCTTTGGTCTCTTCCCCTCAGTTTATCTTCCTGGTCATGCCTCTTCCAGTGGGAATCTCTATGGCCGGACTCTCTGTGCCTATGGGAATCCTTCTTTTCTTTTCGGTAATCACGGTCATTGTAATAGTTCTCATGATCCCTGGATTGTCTCTCTTGATGCTGATCTTCCCTTTTCTCATGAACTCTTGACTTGGCTCTTTTTGTGTGGCATGTGGTACCACGCTCTCTTTCTTCACTAGAAGACCGTGAGTGGGTTTGATTCCTCTGATGTTTAGAGTCACTCTTGGAGGTTTCTGTGACCTTCTCCCTTCTGAACTTTGTTTTTTTATTTTCTTCCATTACGTCATCCTCACTGCTATTAGCATCAAAGTCGCTGTCTGCATCTGGGTTCTCCTCTCCTTGCACAACAGTTTGGAGAATGCATTTCTCATGTGGTATTCTGTTCTCTGGACTTACTTCAACAGAATAACCCCTTGATTTCTCTTCCTTTATTGTGGACCT
>NW_027548726.1:0-893 GCF_008692635.1 Crocuta crocuta
CATGGCCCGGTGTCCCACCGGCAAGGGCCTCCCCGCCCGCACGCTTGCCAGCCAAGCTGTGTAAACATTCGAGCCCTGTTGGCAGAGCTGGGACACGGAGGGGACAGACAAGAGCTTCTCCTCCCAGGACTGGATGTGGCCGAGTGTGCCCGGCTTCCCATGGACTTCCTTCCTCAGTGCCTCCTCCTCCCTCATTGGCCCTCAGAACCACAGGCCCGGAGGGCTTTCTTAGAGACCCAAGTGGTTCTCAGCTCCGTTTCCCCTTTACAAAGACCCCGTGCTATTTTTACTCTGCTTCTGCTTAGAGCCCCCCGGGGTTGCCATCTTTACTGCCGCGCCGCAGAGATCTTTTCGCCCAGACGACAGAAAAAGCCAAGTAACTTCCGTGATGTGTGCGTGTCCAGGCTCTTAGAAGCCTTGAAGGGGACACATAAAGACATACATGTGAAGGTAAAGGCAGCAGCAAAAATCCTGAATTTTAGTTTAGTTTAGAAACATACTCTTTCCTGCATTTAGGGAAGGAGACGTGATGAAAGCCAACTCTAATTTTTTTTACACAATAATAATTAGGTGCTTTACATATATATTCACGATGGAAACCTACAAACCTTGAAAAGAGAAATTGTTATGAATACTAACTAAAATGGGGTATTTATCAGTTCTTAGTGAGGTGATTTATATGTTTATTGGTTGACTAACAGATTTCCAAATTACATAAAGTAGAAACGCAAGATGCAGAGAAGTTAATAAAATGTGTTGTTTGTTTTAAATAAACCACTAGTGATACATGTAAACAGCATGGATGGATGGATGGATGGATGGATGGATGGCTGGCTAGACGGGTGGATAGGTGGATAGATGAATGGATGGATGGATGGATGGATGGATGGATG
>NW_027548727.1:0-898 GCF_008692635.1 Crocuta crocuta
ATCTGAGGGAACAGAACCAGAATTGGGGTAAAGAGAGAAAGCAGAGCCAGAGAGAAAGTAACTTGCCTCATTGGCCTCAAAACATCATTACTGGGTTGGCTTTGGGGTGTGGGAGCTAGAATAGCATTTAGCACAGTATTCTGGAGATTTCCAAGGAGCAAGGAAGGCGTGGAGACGGGGAGCCGCGGCGGTTTCAGCAAGAGCTGTGAGCTGGACGGATGGCAGAGCTCCACACCTGCCGTCTACTAGCCCTGCGACCTTGGATATGTTCTCGGAACTTTGGAAATCTTGGTTTCTTTATTCGCAAATTGAGGATCCTGAAAACTCCCAGCCTAGGGAGGCTGTGTGGTTTAAAGGAGATGATGTGTTTAAAGACGTTTTCAAACAGCACATAGTAAAGAAAAAAATTAATGAATCAAAAAAATAAATAAATAAACAGCACATAGTAGGTGCTAAGCCAGTGCCAGTGACTGTACCGAGGGGTGGGGGTGAAATGAAAGGGGAGAGGGTCAAACAGGCTCACTCGTTTCCCCCCACCAGTTCTGGACTAGCTTGGAAAGTATGGCGTCCGTGGGCAGGGCCTCCCTGGAAGTCCTGAGCTGCTCTGGGCTGGATGAAAGGTGTTAAGTCATTTTCCACTGCACTTGGAAAGGATGCAGGGTGTAGGTAACACGGCGGCCGTGGAGTAGCGGAGTTTCACTCATTAGGGCCTGTCTTGGGCTGAGTTCAGAGAGACATCGTTGGCCTCCTCGCTCAAGACTGGTGGAATCAGAAGGCCACGGGCTGACCTCAAGTCAAAAATTATGCAGAAAAATCTATGTCACATTTGGAGAGATCCAATCGGTGTTGGAGTTGGGGCCCAACGTCAGGGATTAAACCAAGGCTTGGCATAGGTGAG
>NW_027548728.1:0-896 GCF_008692635.1 Crocuta crocuta
CAAAAATAAACTCAAAATGGATTAAGGACCTGAATGTGAGATCTGAAACCATAACATTCCTAGAAGAGGGCACACGCAGTAATTTCTCTGACATCAGCCATAGCAACATTTTTCTGGAATGTCTCCTACGGCAAGGGCAAGCAAAAGCAAAAATGAACTATTAGGATGACATCAAAATAACAAGCTTCTGCACAGCAAAGGAAACAGCCAGCAAAACTGAAAGGCAGCCTGCTGAGTGGGAGAAGATATGTGCAAAGGGCTCATCTGATAAAGGCTTAGTGTCTGAAGTATATAAGAACTGACACAATTCAACAACCAAAAGACAATCTAATCAAAAATGGGCGGAAGACATGAACAGGCATTTCTCCAAAGACGTCCAGATGGCCAACGGACATATGGAAAGATGCTGACCAGCTCTCATCATCGGGGAAATACAAATCAAACCACAGTCAGGCACCACCTCACACCTGTCCGAACGACTAAAATCAAAACACAAGAAACAACAGGTGTTGGCGAGGATGTGGAGAAAAGGGGGCCCTCGTGCACTGGTGGTGGGAATGCAAACTGGTGCAGCCGCTATGAAGACAGTATGGGGGCTCCTCAAAAAGTCAAAAATAGAGCTACTCTACCATCTGGGAATTGCACTACTGGGTATTTACCCAAAGGATACAAGTACACTAATTCGAAGGGACATGTGCACCCCGATGTTTATAGCAGCATTCTCTACAACAGCCAAGATACCTTGGGAAGCAGCCCGAGTGTCCATTGTTAGGATGAATGCAGAAGATGTGGTACATATATACGAGGGAATATTCTTCACCATAAGATGCAATGAAATCCTGCCATTTGCAATGTGGAGGGAGCTAGAGAGTATTAGGCTAAGTGAAATAAGGCAG